>NC_069509.1:84750288-84835288 GCF_027579735.1 Bombina bombina | reverse complement strand
GAGCATGCAATTTTAAGAAACTTTCTAATTTACTCCTATTATCAGTTTTTCTTCGTTCTCTTGGTATATTTATTTAAAAAGCAGGAATGTAAAGCTTAGTAGCCGACCCATTTTTGGTTCAAAACCTGGGTCACACTTGCTTATTGGTGGCTAAATGTAGCCACCAATAAGCAATCACTATCTAGGGTTCTGAACCTAAAATTAGCTGGCTCCTAACCTTTACATTCCTGCTTTTTAAATAAAGATACCAAGAGAACAAATAAAAATTGATAATAGGAGTAAACTAGAAAGTTGCCTAAAACGGCATGCTCTATCTGAATCATAAAAGAAAAAAATTGGGTTTAGTGTCCCTTTAAAGGGACATGAAACACAAATGTTTTCTATCACGATTCAGATAGAATATACAGTTTTAAACAACTTTCCAATTTACTTCTGTTATGTAATTTGCTTCATTCTCTTGGCATCCGTTCTTGAAAAAGTAGAATTACACTACTGGGAGCTAGCTGAATGCATTGGGTGAGCCAATAACTTAAGAAAGATATGTGCAGCCACCAATAAGCAGCTACCTGATATTACATAGGTATGCTTTTCAAAAAAGGATACCAAGGGAACAAAACAAATTAGAATATAGCAGTACATTGGAATGTTGTTTGAAATCACATGCCCTACCTGAATCATGGAGAAAAAAAATGGGGTTCATGTCCCTTTAATATTAAAGGACCATACAATTCTAGACATATGCTAGGTTTAAGGTGTTCCAAGCAAAAATTAGCTTGAGGAAAATATACAGGTGTATTGATTAATGTATTAATTGTTTGACATAAGTGTCAGGTTTTAATCTCCATAAAGTTATAGGTGCTGCCATGTTGTAAAATCAAAAAAGAAAAAAGGGGCGCTTCATAGTGTCTCAAATGAGTAATGTGTATAATAAATAAGGCTTAGATTACGAGTTTTGCGTTAGAGGCTATGCGGTGCTGACGAGCAGTTTTGTCTCACCACTCACTTACCTGCAGCACTGGTATTACCAGTTTTCAGAAACCCGGCGTTAAAAGGCAAGAAGTGAGCGGCGAGCAAAATTTTGCTCATTACCGCACTCCAATACCAGCGCTGCGTAAGTTAGCGGTGAGCTGGTCGTACGTGCTCGTGCACGATTTCCCCATAGAAATCAACGGGGAGAGCCGGCTGAGAAAAAGTCTAACACCTGCAAAAAAGCAGCGTAAAACTCAGTAACGCAGCCCCATTGATTCCTATGGGGAAATAAAATTTATGTTTACACCTAACACCCTAACATGAACCCCGAGTCTAAACACCCCTAATCTTACACTTATTAACCCCTAATCTGCCCCCACATCGCCGACACCTGCATTATACTTATTAACCCATAATCTGCTGCCCACAACATCGCCGACACCTACATACTATTTATTAACCCCTAATTTGCCGCCCCCAATGTCGCCGCCACCTACCTACATTTATTAACCCCTAATCTGCCGCCCCCAACGTTGCCGCCACTATACTAAATGTATTAACCCCTAAATCTAAGTCTAACCCTAACACCCCCTAACTTAAATATCATTTAAATAAGTCTAAATAAAATTACTATCATTAACTAAATTATTCCTATTTAAAACTAAATACTTACCTATAAAATAAAGGCAAGTTTGTATTTATTTTAACTAGGTAGAATAGTTATTAAATAGTTATTAACTATTTAATAACTACCTAGCTAAAATAAATACAAAAGTACCTGTAAAATAAAACCTAACCTAAGTTACACTAACACCTAATACTACACTATAATTAAATAAATTAACTAAATTAAATACAATTACCTAAATTAAATTAAATTAGCTAAAGTACAAAAAAAAACCCATTAAATTACAGACAATAATAAACAAATTACAGATATTTAAACTAATTACACCTATTCTAACAAAATAAAAAAGCCACCCAAAATAAAAAAAAACCTAGCCTAAACTAAACTACCAATAGCCCTTAAAAGGGCCTTTTGCGGGGCATTGCCCCAAAGTAATAAGCTCTTTTACCTGTAAAAAAAAATACAAACAACCCCCCCAACAGTAAAACCCACCACCCACAAACCAACCCCCCAAATAAAATACTATCTAAAAAAACCTAAGCTCCCCATTGCCCTGAAAAGGGCATTAGGATGGGCATTCCCTTAAAAGGGCAGTTAGCTCTTTTGCAGGCCCAAACCCTAACATAAAAATAAAACCCACCCAATACACCCTTAAAAAAACCTAACACTAACCTCCTGAAGATCGACTTACCGGGATAAGTCTTCATCCAAGCCGGGCCGAAGTCCTCAACGAAGCCATGAGAAGTCTTCATCCAAGCCGGGCGAAGTGGTCCTCCAGACAGGCAGAAGTCTTCATCCAGACGGCATCTTCTATCTTCATCCATCCGGCGCGGAGCGGGTCCACCTTCAAGACATCCAACGTGGAGCATCCACTTCATCCGACGACTAAAGATGAATGAAGGTACCTTTAAGTGACGTCATCCAAGATGGCGTCCCTTAGATTCCGATTGGTTGATAGAATTCTATCACCAATCGGAATTAAGGTAGAAAAAATCCTATTGGCTGAT
This sequence comes from Bombina bombina, assembly GCF_027579735.1. Lineage (NCBI taxonomy): Eukaryota > Metazoa > Chordata > Amphibia > Anura > Bombinatoridae > Bombina > Bombina bombina. The sequence continues at coordinate 84,832,684 of NC_069509.1, read as the reverse complement.
GCAATCAGCCAATAGGATTGAAGTTCAATCCTATTGGCTGATCCAATCAGCCAATAGGATTGAGCTTGCATTCTATTGGCTGTTCCAATCAGCCAATAGAATGCAAGCTCAATCCTATTTAGTCTTTAGTCATCGGATGAAGAGGATGCTCTGCGTCAGATGTCTTGAAGATGGACCCGCTCCGCGCCGGATGGATGAAGATAGAAGATGCCGTCTGGATGAAGACTTCTGCCTGTCTGGAGGACCACTTCGCCCGGCTTGGATGAAGACTTCTCCCGGCTTTGTTGAGGACTTCGGCCCGGCTTGGATGAAGACGTCTCCCGGTAAGTCGATCTTCAGGGGGTTAGTGTTAGGTTTTTTTAAGGGTGTATTGGGTGGGTTTTATTTTTACGTTAGGGTTTGGGCTTGCAAAAGAGCTAACTGCCCTTTTAAGGGAAATGCCAATCCAAATGCCCTTTTCAGGGCAATGGGAAGCTTAGGTTTTTTTAGATAGTATTTTAACTGGGGGGTTGGTTGTGTGGGTGGTGGGTTTTACTGTTGGGGGGTTGTTTGTATTTTTTTTTACAGGTAAAAGAGCTGATTACTTTGGGGCAATGCCCCGCAAAAGGCCCTTTTAAGGGCTATTGATAGTTTAGTTTAGGCTAGGGTTTTTTTTTATTTTGGGGGGGCTTTTTTTATTTTGATAGGGCTATTAGATTAGGTGTAATTAGTTTAAATATCTGTAATTTGTTTATTATTTTCTGTAATTTAGTGGGGGGGGGGGTTGTACTAATTTAATTTAATTTAGGTATTTGTATTTAATTTAGTTAATTTATTTAATTATAGTGTAGTGTTAGGTGTTAGTGTAACTTAGGTTAGGATTTAATTTACAGGTACTTTTGTAATTATTTTAGCTAGGTAGTTATTAAATAGTTAATAACTATTTAATAACGATTCTACCTAGTTAAAATAAATACAAACTTGCCTGTAAAATAAAAATAAACCCTAAGCTAGCTACAATGTAACTATTAGTTAATTTGTAGCTAGCTTAGGGTTTATTTTATAGGTAAGTATTTAGTTTTAAATAGGAATAATTTAGTTAATGATAGTAATTTTATTTAGATTTATTTAAATTATATTTAAGTTAGGGGGTTAGTGTCAGACTTAGATTTAGGGGTTAATACATTTAGTATAGTGGCGGCGACGTTGGGGGCGGCAGATTAGGGGTTAATAAATGTAGGTAGGTGGCAACGATGTTAGGGACGGAAGATTAGGGATTAATAATATTTAACTAATGTTTGCGAGGCGGGAGTGTGGCGTTTTAGGGGTTAATATGTTTATTATAGTGGCGGCGACGTTGGGGGCGGCAGATTAGGGGTTAATAAGTGTAGGTAGGTTGCGGCGACATTGGGGCAGCAGATTAGGGGTTCATAAATATAATGTAGGTGGCGGCGATGTTGGGGGCAGCAGATTAGGGGTTCATAAATATAATGTAGGTGGCGGCAGTGTCCGGATCGGCAGATTAGGGGTTAAAAATTTTATTATAGTGTTTGCGATGCGGGAGGGCCTCAGTTTAGGGGTTAATAGGTAGTTTATGGGTGTTAGTGTACTTTTTAGCACTTTAGTTATGAGTTTTATGTTACGGCGTTGTACAATAAAACTCTTAACTACTGACTTTTAAATGCGTTAGGACTCTTGACGGGGTAGGGTGTACTGCTCACTTTTTGGCCTCCCAGGACAGACTCGTAATACCGGCGCTATGGAAGTCCCATAGAAAAAAGACTTTACAAAGTTTACGTAAGTCGTGTGCAGCGCCCCTAAACCTGCAAGACTCGTAATAGCAGTGGTAGTGAAAAAGCAGCGTTAGGACCTCTTAACGCTGCTTTTTTACCCTAACGCACAACTCGTAATCTAGCCTTAAGATTGGACGCACAAGGTTAATGGCACCGTACAAGGATCGGTGCAAAACGTCAGACTAGCACTTAGCAGTGGCTAGCTCACTGACAACAGGCTCTCTATGTGCTGGAAAGAGACGAGCGAATCACTGTTTACCCCAGCGATCCGCTAATGCGGCTGGGACACCCTCCGTGAAGCGAGCGGTGTGTGAAGAAAGGGAGCTGTTCTGGAACCCAAAACAATCTGGCACAGCTGGAAGCAAACAACTTCCAAAGGTTAAAAGGTTAAAATAAAACAATTCATTGCAGTTACCAATAAAGGATTGTTTTATTTTAACCTTTGGAAGTTGTTCGCTTTACAGTAGTGATTCACTGTCTAAAACAACAAGGCTGAGTCGCTTCAAGTTACCAGCATGGGAGCGTGCTGTTTATAACTTACATAGGGTGTATATTGTTTTCAAAGCAAAGATTAGCCTGAGAATAATATACAGATGTATTTTTAAAATTATATTAGTTGTAAAGTTTTAGTGCTCAGAAATCAATGGGTGTCACCATCTTGTAACCTAGGTTTCTTTCTCTACTAAGGCCAATCAGGGACACTTACAAAAGGGTAACTAGGGTGTGAAGCCAATGGCTGTGCAGAATATAGCAATGTTAAGACTGGCATGTGCACTTCCCCTTTTAACTGGAATCGAATAGCTCACAATTTGTAAAATTAAGTTACAGGAAAAAGGAACAGAATATATGCTTTTGTTATACTTTATTGAAAACGTCAGGGATTTAAGCATTGCAGCATCTCCTAGGCAACATCAACGACCATTATAGAGTTAAAAAAATGCTATAATATGTTGAAGTATGTAATTATTTCACTATTGATATGACAAACCCCAGGGGTTAAACACATACGAGCGGAAACTGATGCTGATCCAATCAGGAGGGCTTGTCACACAGCAGTGTCTGCACAGTATTTTAACTATGAGTTTACTTATTTGTGGGAGTTAAACACATAGCTTTGCAGCATCACTAGTGATAAAAACATAAATTATGACTTACCAGATCATTTCCTTTCCTTCAATACAGGGAGAGTCCACAGCTGCATTCATTACTTGTGGGAATACAGAACCTGGCCACCAGGAGGAGACAGACAACCCAGCCAAAGGCTTAAAGGACCAGTCAACACAGTAGATTTACATAATCAGCAAATACAAGATGATAAGACAATGCAATAGCACATAGTCTGAACTTCAAATGAGTAGTAGATTTTTTTTCTGACAATTTTAAAAGTTATGTATTTTTGACACTCCCCTTGTACAATGTGACAGCCATCAGCCAATCACAAATGCATACACGTACCATGTGACAGCCATCAGCCATTCACATATGCATACACACTTATTCTTGCACATGCTCAGTAGGAGCTGGTGATTTAAAAAGTTTAAATATAAACAGACTGTGCATATTTTGTTAATGGAAGTAAATTGGAAAGTTGTTTAAAATGGCATGCTCTATCTGAATAATGAAAGTTTCATTTTGATTGAGTGTCCCTTTAAATACCTCCCCCACTTCCCTCATCCCCCAGTTATTCTGCCGAGGGAACAAGGAACAGTAGGAGAAATATCAGGGTGCAAAAGGTGCCAGAAGAAAACAACTTAAATGTAGGGCGGGAGCTGTAGACTCTCCCTGTATTGAAGGAAAGGAAATTATCTGGTAATTTATGTAATTTATGTTTTCCTTCTAAATACAGGGAGAGTCCACAGCTGCATTCATTACTTGTGGGAAATTATACCCAAGCTACAGAGTACACTGAATGCTAATGGGAGGGCCAACCTGAGGCTTCCTAGATAGAAGCAAAAAAATAAAAAGAATAAGAATGTTAGGAGGACCAAGCAGCCGCCCAACAATCAGAACCAAAGGATCTCATGTCAGAGACCCAAAAGATAACACTACACTTGAACTAGAACCAGCGAAAAACACTCCTTCACCAACAAAGAGGAAGTTAATCAGCTTCCAAGACCTTGCACTCCCCAGATATGATAACATAAAAAGAAAAAAACTATCTATTCCGATGAAGTCTGACAGAAACCTCAAGGTAAGAATCCCCAAAAAAGGAAGAACCTCTTCCCATTGGACAAGTAATACGACAATCTTAGGGAGAGAAAACTCAAATAGACTTATTAGAAGGGAGACCACAATAAGGAAGAACGTATTGCAATTGCAACACAGAAACTATTACAAGTAGAAAAACAATCTACAGACGCAATAGGTCCTTGAATAAGAATTCAAAGACCACCTCCTGTACAGGTACAAAGGTAACTGATGCAATTCCTGAAGGATAAATCCAACCCCAAAAGGAGCAAGAAATTGACTTGCCGGCCCTGCCGCAGGCAGTGCCCTAGCAAAAAACAACTGAACACCTGGAAGATCAATAAAGCTCTGGAGCACAAACAGAGAGCAAAAACTGCTTGTGAAAACACATGCCAGAGAAGGAACCACAGCTGGTATCCATCTGCAACCTCTTGCCGGGCAGCTAAGCTAACCAACAGGCTATCCTGCAGGCTGCCCGTTCAAACATGAACTAGCTAGACAAGTCCTCCTCCCGACAAAAAGAGAGGAAGTCCTCCATGCTTAAAAAAGTGACGAGGAACCGGGTACGAGCTAAAGGAAAGTACCGAAACCCTTCAGAAAAAAACTTCTCTTGGCTAGGGCCAAGTGACCCCTCGTAATTCATCCCGGAAGAAAAGATCCCAAGACGCAAAGAGACCCTGACCCGGTAGCTCCCTGCAACAAGGGAACTCTCATGGCAGCGAGCCTCTAAACCGTGATTACGAACTCGTGGTCAAAAATGGAGCAACAGTCTCACTGACGCCCACTCCAGATAGGATCGAGCCATCCTCGAAAAATAGTGACATGGCCGAAAAGGAGGTTAAAATAGCCTCAAATTAAGAAAACTGCCACAGCAGGATTCAAACTCAAAGCCTACAGCTTGCTAGGCCGGTAACTAATCCCTTATGCCACATAGTCCTGCGGACCTCAGCTGAGAAACACGATATGCTTTCCTCAGATACACAATGGAAAAACCTCTGGATAGTCAGATCAAACGGATGATCGTAAGGAACATCGGTTCCGGAAGAGCGCGCTCAGAGAATGAATTGCTGGCAATTCAAGACCCTCCCATCTACGCAGGAGGAACTCACTAACACCAAAATAATCCACTCACCAAGAGGTTCTGACTGGCATGGACTCAGAAGGCCAGACCTCAGAGCAAAATGCTCTACTGGAAAAAAATCCCAAGGATAATTGGAAGGAAAATTCTGATCCCAGAAAACACTCTCACCCTGCTGACAGAGAAGAGACCAAGACAAAACTGCCCGGGGAAACTAGGATAAAAATCCCCAACACCGGGAGATCTGGGCCAAAACACTGGAGACCAAGTCCCCACACGATAATCCAAAAGGACTGCTAAGACAGAGACAAAAACCCAATGCTATGTCGAAGACTCTGCCTGGGCTGAATCCATTACCCCTCACCACAGGTCTGAAGGTGAATTGGAGGGTATAATCCGATGAAGTAATTCTAACTTCGGAAGCTCTAAGACAAAGAGCCTTCCTGTCTGACAGACCAAGTCGTACTCAAAGGATCCAACCTGGTGTCAGCACCAGAACTGGCATGAAGCAAATCCCAAAGGTCTACTAGCACACGCTGGAAAACCAGAACTGCCAAGACTTGGGAGCCACCGCAACACCTAGAAACAGGATACTGTCACATTAAAACCCAGATCCCCAAAAAAGACTTAGGATCCAAGTGAGGTTCCGGAAGAAAAAAACGGTCCCTAAGAACCGGCCCTGCTTAAACAAGGACATCCAGCTGCTGGATTCTAACCAACAACCTTCGAGTTGCAAAAGTCACAGAGATAACCACCAGGCTACACTGGGCTTCTCTAGACAGGAAAAGTATCCCTCTTCCTAAATCCAGGTAGAGAGAACTGTGTATTCTCTCTGAACCAAGAGATCTAATAAGCTCTGCTTAAAAATCATCGTACCCAAAAAGGACGGGAAGCCCCTCCCCTTATTGGACCAGTCACAACAGTGTAATGACACTGCGAAGAGTACATGGACAAGACTCTAAAAGTCACCTAGTCCAGAAAGACGGAATGAAAACCTCAACTCCGGTCCCTAGGACCCCGGGACCCATATTATCAGCATCAAGAGTTCATCCAGAAGAACCTAAGACAGGTCCTGCCTTTCCTACGGTATAGATGGACCTGCTCTGCCTGGACCAGAATAAGTAGAAAGAGCTCCCTCCCTAGAGTAGAAGGGAAGAACAAACTTAACTATTACCCTAAACAGGTCCTGCCCGTCATCAAGGGTACGACACGGCTGGTCGTAAAAAAACTAAACAAATGGCAAATTTTTACATTCCAGCAATGCTAGGAAAACTGAGAATAAACAAAATAAAGAAATAAGCTCCGAGGCTTAAATTTTTATCTCTAGATAATCATCACCCCGAACAGAGACCTAGAAGCTTCCATCGGAAGACTCCAACCATCACGATCATCAAAGTTGATTTGAAAAACCAAAAACAACCCAAGTGACGAAACTTCTTCCTAAAAAGAGTTTCCATAAGAACCCCCAAGCTCTAAAACAAAAACTATCCGAAACGGATTAGAAATGAAAATAGGTAAACACACAAAAAGGGACGTCAAAAGGGTGTGCAAACTAAAACCAACAGGTCCTGCCTGTTATATAACACAATCCCCCATAGAGCTTGGGACTGGGATTCTATAACTATATACATAAAGACAATAAAGAAGATGATCCTCCTCTCCACTCGTCTAATCAAGATTGTTATCTGGTTTAGAGGACTGAGATCCACCTGACGGATCAGGACTGGGGACCTCTAACATCGACAAAACCTCTCTCAGAACTAAACGCAGGCGTGCCATTCTATATCTAAATGCCAAATCCTCCTCAGTCGGAGGAGTCAAATCAGGTGACTCCAACCCCGGAGGTTCTACCTCTGAATCCTCAAAGGGAACCGCATCCCCAGATGACTGATCGGGTACAATCGTCATTTTACATGACGGCCCATGGGTAGGAGAGCACAGATTAACCCTTCACTTGCACGTAGCAGGTAGAGTACACCCTATTGCGGCATATGGAACATAATTGAGCGGGCTCTTCTACCCGGTCCTCCTCACAATATATGCTGGTATCAAATTCTGTATCAGAGGAATCCTCTAGAATATCAGAATCCTCCATAATTCTAACTAAAATTTTTAGTCAAAATAACAACCGGCACCGTAAACCCCCAATGGCTGGGGCATTCACCACCTCCTATGGTTCAAATATTTGTTTTGTATCATGTTTAAAATACGAATTTTGTTGTGCACATTTCACATGAAAATGCAGTATACGCCCCTTAGCGAGACACCCTATTTTCAGAGTAAAAAGTGGCTTTAGATCATTCCACCAGGGAAATAGAAGGACTGGCGAGCATTCTTTAGTAATCTCGCCAGCCCAGAGAGCTTTCAATTATGGAGCCCAAAGTCAAACAACAGACGTCACACGTATTCAACAAACAGTCACACTAATACAAACAGTCACACGTGTACAACACATGTCCACACTTGTACAACACACGGTCACGTTCGTACAACACACGGTCACTTTTGTACAACCTCAAAGTCACACTTGTACAACACAAAGTCACCCTCAAACAACACATGTTACACTCATGCAACAAACAGTCACACTAATCCAATCACACTCGTACAACACACGAGTACAACACGATCACTTTCGTACAACCACAAAGTCACACTTGTACAAAATAAAGTCACACTCAAACAACACATGTTACACTCATGCAACAAAAAACAGTCAAACTAATGCAAAGTTACACTTGTACAACACATGTTCACACTTGTACAACACACAGTTACACCCGCGCAACACACAGTCACACCCGCACAACACAGTTACACCCACACAACACACAGTTACACCCGCACAACACAGTCACACCCGCACAACACACAGTCACACCCGCACAACACACAGTCACACCCATACAACACACAGTTACACCCGCACAACACACAGTTACACCCGCACAACACACAGTCACACCCATACAACACACAGTTACACCCGCACAACACACAGTCACACCCATACAACACACAGTCACACTCGCACAACACACAGTCACACCCATACAACACACAGTCACACCCGCACAACACACAGTCACACCCATGCAACACACAGTCACACCCATACAACACAGTCACACCCGCACAACACACAGTCACACCTGCACAACACACAGTCACACCTGCACAACACACAGTCACACCTGCACAACACACAGTCAATTTTGTTGTGCACATTTCACATGAAAATGCAGTATACGCCCCTTAGCGAGACACCCTGTTTTCAGAGTAAAAAGTGGCTTTAGATCATTCCACCAGGGAAATAGAAGGACTGGCGAGCATTCTTTAGTAATCTCGCCAGCCCAGAGAGCTTTCAATTATGGAGCCCAAAGTCAAACAGACGTCACACGTATTCAACAAACAGTCACACTAATACAAACAGTCACACGTGTACAACACATGTCCACACTTGTACAACACACGGTCACATTCGTACAACACACGGTCACTTTTGTACAACCTCAAAGTCACACTTGTACAACACAAAGTCACCCTCAAACAACACATGTTACACTCATGCAACAAACAGTCACACTAATCCAATCACACTCGTACAACACACGAGTACAACACGATCACTTTCGTACAACCTCAAAGTCACACTTGTACAAAATAAAGTCACACTCAAACAACACATGTTACACTCATGCAACAAAAAACAGTCAAACTAATGCAAAGTTACACTTGTACAACACATGTTCACACTTGTACAACACAGTTATACCCGCACAACACACAGTTACATCCGCACAACACACAGTCACACCCGCACAACACACAGTCACACCTGCACAACACACAGTCACACCTGCACAACACAGAGTCACACCTGCACAACACAGAGTCACACCTGCACAACACACAGTCACACCCGTACAACACACAGTCACACCCGTACAACACACAGTCACACCCGTACAACACACAGTCACACCCATACAACACACAGTCACACCCATACAACACACAGTCACACCCGTACAACACACAGTTACACCCGTACAACACAGGGATTTGTAGTTAAATAAATTAATAAGAAAGTAAAATGAAAATAAAAAACTCACCAAATGTTCTGAACTTTGCTGCAAAATTCAGGGAGAGAGGCAGTGATGATCTCAGCTTCCCTAGAATGCACAACAGCTCTGAATGTGCTAGACAGAAATCATGCCCAATGTCTGACAGTTTAGGTATCACATTCATGAATAGACCAATCATGAAAAAGCTCTAGGGGAGGGTGCTAACACATCTGCCTCATTTTGGAGGGGGGTGTCTTGAGTCTAGGAGTGTGTCTTGCTCTGACAGTCAGTAGGACATTTATCTGGATGGGAACTAGCTTGTGCCATGTAGTCTTGCACTTGTCACATCCCACAGTGCAGGAAGCCTTGTAGAGTGGCAGAGCAGCAATTACTTCTCTGCTGTGCAGGTCTGACTGACAAGAAAGCAGTCTATAAGCTTTTAAGAGACAGGTATTGTACTCTCTGTAGTTACTGATTTTACCATGGACTTTTTTTTTACAAAGTGTGGATTGGGTTTGATTGATTAGGTTAAAAAGTGTAGTACACAGATATGTTTTTATTTTTTTACAAATTATGAGGTTTAAGTAAAGATAATATCCATATGCTATGTTATTGAGCATTTGAAGCATTTGGGGTGTTAGAATTGTCTATGTATGTGTATATATGTGTGTATATATATATGTGTGTGTGTATATATATATATATATATATATATATATATATATATATATATATATATATATATATATATATATATAATACTCATACTTAGTATTATTAGAACAACATCATGTAATTTATCTGGCTGCTGAAGTTGAAACCTCAACATTGGAACATACAACACACAGTCACACCCATAGAACACAAAGTCACACTCATACAGCAAACAGTCACATTAAGACAAACAGTCACACCCGTACAACACACAGTCACACTAATGCAGACATCCCAACCTGCAAAAACTAATTTCAGGGAGGTGGCTTCACCCGCTACTGCGACCCCCCTCCCCTACAAGTTATATATTGGACACCTTGAACCCTAAATAAGATAGGGACTTATCATTAAAGTAGCTTCCCACTAAAGTCAAATAAAAAAAAGTAGCTTCATTGCACAACCACATACAACAAATCTATTTTCCAGTGCTTGTTGAATGCTTAAATATTTTAGAATATGAAGTTTAATTACGTGCAATAAATAAGGTAGTATTTGTGTTATAATTTTATTATAACACAAATAATCATATCCCTGAATCCTGTTTCTAGACAGAAATGTATCTAAGCCATTTTAAAATGTATCTAAGGTATTGGCATTCACTACCACCTTAGGCAATGGGTTCCATAATTTGATTGCTCTTACAGTGAAAAAATGTTTACCTTACTGGAGATTAAATCTCTTTTCCTCCAGCCTCAAACTGTGACCTCTAGTTAGAAACAATTTCCTTGGAATAAATAGAGCTTCTGCCAACTCTGTATATCATATACAGAGTTGGCAGAAGCTCTATTTATTCCAAGGAAATTGTATATGGGCATTGAATATATTTATATAAAATAATCATATAACCTCTCACTATTCTTTCTAGAGAAAACCAGACTCAGTTTGGCTAACCTCTCCTCATAGTTTAAATTCTCCATTCCTCTTACTAGTTTTGTGGCCCTTCTCTTAACTAACTCTGCAATGTATTTTTGAGATTGGTCCCCGGAACTGCATGCTATACTCGAGGTGAGGTCTTACCAGGGATTTATATACTGACAGAATTATCCTTTCCTCCCTTGCATAAATACCTCTTTTAATACATGCTAGTATCTTATTAGAAGCCACTGCCCTGCATTGTGCACCCATCTTTAGCTTATTATCAAATACTAATCCCAAATCATTTTCCTCTTCTGTTTTGCAAATTCTAAATATCTAAATAATAGGTTGCCCGCTTATTTTTACTTCCAAAATGTAGAACCTTACATTTTACAGTATTAATTCTCATTTTCCATTTATCAGCCCATTCTTCCAATTTTTGTAAATCCCCTTGTAAAGCAATTTCATCCTGAACTGTCCTAATGACCTTACAATACTTTGTATCATATACAAAAATAGAGAGATTGCTATTTAAAGGGAAAGTCTTGTCAAAATTAAACTTTATTGATTCAGATAGGGCATGCAATTTTAAACAACTTTCCAATTTACTTTTATCATCAAATTTGCTTTGTTCTCTTGTTATTTTTTGTTGAAAGCTAAAGCTAAGTAGGCACATATGCTAATTTTAAGCCCTTGAATGTTGCCTCTTAACTCAGTTCATTTTAACAGTTTTTCACAGCTAGATAGAGCAGGTTCATGCGTGCCAGATAAATAACATTGTGCTCACTCTTATGGATTTACCTATGAGTCAACAGTGGCTAAAATGCAAGTCTGTCAAAATAGCTGAGATAAGGGGTCAGACTGCAGAGGCTTCGATACAAGGTAATCACTTAGGTAAAAGGTATATTAATATAAGCCTGTTAGTTTTACAACACTGGGGAATGGGTAATAAAGGGATTCTCTTTCTTTTTAAACATTAAAAATTCTGTAGTAGATGGTCCCTTTAATTCTTGCTTCAAGTCATTAATAAAAATCTTAAAAAGGACAGTGCCCAGTATGGTCACACGCACACAACATATGGTCACACTCATAGAACATATGGTCACACTCATATAACTTAAAGAGCTGCACTACTTTGAAACAAGATCACAAAGGAATTGTCAACCATACATAATTCTATTGTACTATACAAGTGGGTGTATGCCAATGCACCAGACAATTGTTCAAAGTCCTTTGTCATTCCAGTTCATTAGATATCCATATAAAAACCTGTTAATCACATGATTTTCCATGTAACTTGTTATTGAAAGTAAGAGTCGCAACACTGTAGCTATACAAAGCAGCTTGCAAGTAATTAAAGGGACATGAATGGCAACTTTTCAATTTACTTATCAAATTAACGGCTAGATTTGGAGTTTTGTCGGTAACAACCCGCGTAGCTAACGCTGGCTTTTTTCTGGCCGCACCTTTAAAATAACTCTGGTATTGAGAGTCCACAGAATGGCTGCGTTAGGCTCCAAAAAAGGAGCGTAGAGCATATTTAACGCAACTTCAACTCTCGATACCAGAGTTGCTTACGGACGTGGCCAGCCTCAAAAACGTGCTCGTGCATGATTCCCCCATAGGAAACAATGGGGCTGTTTGAGCTGAAAAAAAACCTAACACCTGCAAAAAAGCCGCGTTCAGCTCCTAACGCAGCCCCATTGTTTGCTATGGGGAAACACTTCCTACGTCTGCACCTAACATGTACCCCGAGTCTAAACACCCCTAACCTTACACTTATTAACCCCTATTCTGCCGCCCCCGCTATCGCTGACCCCTGCATATTATTTTTAACCCCTAATCTGCCGCTCCGTAAACCGCTGCTACTTACATTATCCCTATGTACCCCTAATCTGCTGTCCCTAACACCGCCAACCCCTATATTATATTTATTAACCCCTAATCTGCCCCCCACAACGTCGCTTCCACCTGCCTACACTTATTAACCCCTAATCTTCCGACCGGACCGCACCTCTATTATAATAAAGTTATTAACCCCTAATCCGCCTCACTAACCCTATAATAAATAATATTAACCCCTAATCTGCCCTCCCTAACATCGCCGACACCTAACTTCAAACATTAACCCCTAATCTGCCGACTGGAGCTCACCGCTATTCTAATAAATGTATTAACCCCTAAAGCTAAGTCTAACACTAACACCCCCCTAACTTAAATATAATTTAAATCTAACGAAATTAATTAACTCTTATTAAATAAATTATTCCTATTTAAAGCTAAATACTTACCTGTAAAATAAATCCTAATATAGCTACAATATAAATTATAATTATATTATAGCTATTTTAGGATTAATATTTATTTTACAGGTAACTTTGTATTTATTTATTTTTTTATATAATAATTTTTATTATTTCAATAAATGAGTAAACATAAGAACATCAAAAGCGTACATTTGAATATCGGTAGTACAGAGTACGGTACTAGTTGGAAATTACAATATGTGGAACAGACATGCATAATAATAAAGATACAAAAGAGAACACTGAATGCTGAAAGCAAATGCCTATGGGTTATCAGCTATACCCCCATGTCAACAGACATGGGGGCCAACTGTTGGCTGCTTCAAAGAGGCAAGCGTGTTGCTAGTTATCTAATTAAGGCAGCATTTTCATAAAACATAAGAGTCTAAACATGGCTGTTCTTACCAACATCAAAACATAAACATACTGTGTTGCAAAGCAAGTATATCAGTCGATCCAGATAATGACTGTGTCTAGCTATCAGTTAGGGGGAGAGGGGAGGAGAAAAGAAAAAAAAAATAATGAGGGGTTATAGGGGGGGTTTAGGGGAGAAGGCAGGGAGAGTTGGATTAATTCTAGGGAGGGTAGGAAGGAGGTGGGGCAGGTGAAAGTATTCAGGAGGGGCTAGAGTAAGACAGAGTGCAGGGACTGTGAGTGCCCTGTGGTATATACGGCGAGAATTACTTTGGGCCATACTCCCAAATTTTGATTTGGAGATCTGCAGACCCATGAATGTGTGAGACATAGGACTCCATTTTCCTCACAAAGTTTAATATGTCAGTCACTTGTTCCCATAAGGGTGAGGTACGCTGCAGCCACATGCGGGCCACAGCCAGCTTAACGGCTAAGAATAGGTAAATACAAAACAATTTTTGAGGCAGGGTCAGCTGCCTAGGCAGAATATGAAGCAGACATGCACTTGGTGACATAGGTAGATGAATGCCCCCGGAAGAGCAAAATTGGATTGCCTTTTGCCAAAGCGGCTGAATCTGTGGGCAGGACCACCATATATGTTGAGGGGTACCCAGATCATCACATCCTCTCCAACACTTAGGTGAATTAACGGGCGATATTTTAAAAAGACGAATAGGGGTCATATGCCATTGTAGCAAGACCTTGAGAAACAACTCATATAGTGTAATACAGTGTATAGCTTTTTTGGTTAATTGACTGCTTCTTGCCATTGGCATTAAGGAAGACTCCCAGTGTCATATCGGAGGAGATTTGTAAAAGACCGGAGAATTCAGGAGTACACGATATGAGACAGATAGGAGTCTGGTAGAGGAGGACGGAGAGTCCCATTTTATTTCCCAAATGGTTTTGGTTCGCAAAGGACCCTTATCAAAGCCCCACGACAAAAGGAGACTACGTAGTCTCCAGAACTCAAAGTGCAAGATAGAAGGCGGGTTAAACTTTCGAAGAAAATCTTGATATGTGATTAATTTATCCCCAGTATAGAGGTCTGTTACCTTGGTTAAGCCTAAAACAAGCCATAGATTAGGATGAGAATCTGGCAAAGACAATAACAGCCCTCGTAACGAGTGCGACGGGGAAGGATGAGGCGCTACTGATGGAAGGTTGTGTATTTTGTCCCAGAACCGCAAATTCGATTTTATTATAGGGTTCATCAAGAGGCCAGGTGGCCTAGAGTGCATAGGGATCCATGGTAGATCTCTCAGGGTGTACCCCGCTGGGAGGGATGCTTGCTCAATCTCAGCCCACCGGCTCACCGACACCGAGTTCCACTGGGTCACATGGGACAACCTGGCTGCCTCATGATATTTTATGATATATGGGGCCGCCGCCCCGCCAGCCAGCAAGGGCTGTTGCAGGATGTTGGTAGCTAGTCTCGGGATCTTGTTGCGCCAAATGAATTTATTACACAATTGTTGGAATTTATAAATTGTGGACCTAGGGATTGGAATGGGTAAGGAGCGAAACAAGTAAGTAAGTTTCGGAAGAAGACTCATTTTAAAAGCCGCTATCCGACCAAGCCATGATAGTGATGGAACATTCCACGTGCCTGTAGATTTCTCTACATCCGATAACAGGGGAATAAAGTTCAAGGCTATCATCTCAGAAACATTATGGGATAAATATACCCCGAGATGTTTGATATGCGATGTGGACCATAAGAACTTATATGTATTTTTTAGTGTGTTAAGAGACTCTTCAGATATGTTGATCACGTAAGCTTCCGTTTTGAGCACATTTAATTTATAGTAGCTAACCAGGGCAAATCTGTCCAGCAGGGAGAACAAGTGGGGGAGAGATGTAAGAGGCTCAGAAATGAGTACTGTTAAATCGTCTGCGAACAAGGCTGTTTTCTGCTCCGTCTGATATATAGAAACTCTTTTGATCTGGGGACATGATCGGATAGCCGCAGCGAGGGGTTCCATCATAAGGGCAAATATGAGTGGAGACAGGGGACACCCCTGTCTCGTACCATTCGTTATCAAAAAGGACTTAGAGCAGAATCCTAGGCCCTTAACCACTGCCGACGGGTTAGAATATAACGCCGTGATTGCCGTGATAAAGGACTCTGGGAAGCCGAATCATCGCAAAACGGCAAACATATAATCCCAGTTTACCCTGTTGAAGGCTTTTTCAGCGTCCAACGACAGGGTGACACAGGGCAGCTGCAGTCTATGAGCTTCAAAGTAAATATTTAGGAGTCTTCTGGTATTATCTGGGCCCTGACGCCGCAGGACAAAGCCCACCTGGTCAGGGTTAACTAGCATAGGTAGTAAGGAGTTAAGGCGCGAGGCTAGAATTTTAGCCTAGAGTTTGACATCACGATTCAGTAGTGAAATTGGTCTATAACTTCCACAAAATGTCAAGTCCTTCCCTTGCTTCGGGAGGGTGATAATAGTAGCCTGCAAAAACTCCGCTGGGAAAGTTCCCCGCGCCCTTGCTAGTGAAAAAAGTCGCCCTAGAATAGGGATCAGCTGAGTTTGAAACTTCTTATAAAATAAGTCAGAGAAACCATCTGGTCCCGGGGATTTGAAAGCTTTGAGGGACTTGATGGCTATCTTAATTTCTGTTGGTAGAATGGGGCCCTGCAGAGAGTCAATGCGATCCAAGGGAACCGAAGGAAGGTTTAGCGTGGTCAGGAATGTGTCAATAATTTCAGATGTTGGAGGCAGAGTCAAGCCCCCTTGTTTCAGATTATAGAGAGAAGCATAATAATCTGCGAAGGCATTGCCAATATCAGTTGGTTTTGTGACGTATTGTCCGTCTACCTTCAGCAGGGGAATGCGTGCTGCTGCAGTTTTTTGGCGCAGCCTATTGGCAAGAAGCCTATCGGCCTTATTACCTTTGTGGTAGTAGATTTCTTTAAGCCGTAAGAGCCTTTCGGTTTCTAGGTGGACTATCCGTGTTTTGAGGTCTGCTAACCTCTTAGACAGCACAGCTGTGGGAGTCGCCTTATGCTCCTCAGAGACTTTGCGAAGACTCACAGTAAGCTGCGCTAAAGTGTCTCCTTTACGCTTTTTCTCGGCTGCCGCTATTTTAATAAACGACCCTCTGATGTACGCCTTTAACGTGGCCCACAAAGTGAAATCATCCACTTCACCAGTGTCATTTAGGTTTAAAAATTCTGTTAGGTCCCTGGCAATAGTTGTTTCTGTCCCGGGGTTTGTAAATAAATGTGGGTGCAAGCGCCACGTTGAGAGACGCTGAAGGTCCAAACGGGAGCGCAGAGTAATATGTACAGGGTCGTGATCCGACCACGAGCATTGGGGAATCCAAGCTCGAGTTACCCCGTCCAAGAGACCCGGATCACAAAAAAAAAAGTCCAATCGTGAGTAGGAGCGATGCACCGAAGAAAAATAGGTGTAATCGCGAGTAGTCGAAATGAGGGCACGCCATATGTCAAACAAGTTAAACTGGTATATCAAATTCCGAAATTTGTGTGACAAATCAGCCACTGGCTTAATTGATCTATGGTTCGCATCCGACCGTCTATCTAGATCGGGATCCCATATAACATTGAAGTCACCGGCAAGAAGTAAGAGGCCCTGACGCAAGGCCTCCAATTTCTGGAGAAATCTACGTAGGGAGCGAATATGTTGCTTGTTAGGGCCGTAATAGGAGGCCAAAGTATAAGTAGTCCCATCTAACTTGCAGGTCAGAATCAGATATCTGCCTTGTGGGTCGGATTCAACAAAGATACTTTCATAAGAGATATCCTTGTGAATAAGGATAGCCGTACCTCTCGACTTCTGGGAGAAGCTGGCAGTCTCGATTATTGGGTATAATTTAGATTGAATGGGCACCGCTGTGCCCCTCACCCGATGGGTTTCCTGGAGGAAAACTAGGTGGGCTCCAGATTTTGCCAGCGACCTGAGGCAGATACTGCGCTTAGTCGGGGAGTTAAGCCCCCTCACATTGTGGGTTACACAGCAAAGTGGCATGACTCACCCGTATACCTACCTCCAATGGTTAGACACTCAAAGGGTTGTCAGGCAAGAGATGAAGTTCACTATAGAGAAAAAAGTAGTTGGGGGGGGCGGATAAGGTGAAGGAATGGGAATGGAAGGGAAGGAACAAAAAAAAAAGGGGGGGGAAGGGGGGTGGGGAGCTAGATAGAACTCAGCACAGTCTCAAATGATCAGAAACTAGAACTAACTGCGCAAACAATGTCTTATAAAAATACAGGCAGGCAAACACAGCAAACAAAAATAATAAAAATGAATACAAAGGATGCGGTATATAAACAAGGTAAACCGCGCGTGTAGCCTCTGGAGTGTACTTCCAGAGTACCTTAAGTGGGGGGGGGGGGGGGTAACCAAAGGGTTGTTAATTGAGCATTAGAAGATTATTTATACAGATAAGAGAAAGAGGAGCGTGGTGTTAAAGTAGGAGGGGAGGAAGGTATAGTCTCCAGATCTAAGAAGGGGCAGTGAAGGGGAGGAAAGGGAAATAGAGGAATAGAGAAGAAGGATAGAGAAAGAGAGGAGGAGGAAGAAGGCAGGGGGGTGCAAAGTACGCTATATCAGAGAATACAGAAACAAGAAAGAACAGACCCGAACCTAGTACCCAGTTAGTAGGTGAAGAAGGAGGGGTGGGGGGGTGGAGGCAAAAAGTTAGGGCTGTATGTGGGCTATAAATGCCAGGTCGGCACTATTGGCTATTAAACGACCGTATACTAATAACAGTCAAAGTGGAGACAGCAAATATGCCATTTGAACAACATCCTACCCTCATGGAGCTGCAAATAGCAAATAACTTACGGGCTCACCCTAGGGTAGATAGGATCAATAGTGCAACAGTGGTAAAAGTAACATGCAGCCCAGTGGGGCAAAGGAGGTGTGAGGAAATAGCAAAAGAAATAGAAGAGTCTGAGGGTTGAGTGAGAAATATGCTGTCAATCAGCAGTAATATTCATAAAGCATAAATAGAACACTAACAGTCACAACAAGATTAACATTTAAACTTTAACAATGCATGGTTGTAAGACCTCACCAAGACATTTAACAAATAAAACAGAAAGAGCAAATATGCCAATTGTGAAACACTATGCCTCTCAGCGTTGCAAATTGCAGGCAGCGCATAATCCCACCTCTAGGCGGGTAGATCAACAAGCTGTGTGTAGAAGAGGGAATGTGCGACACAAGGTGGCATACACAGTATAGTAAACATTCCTTAGGGTATAATTCAATTATAGAGAAAGTGATATAGCTAAAATAACAGAGCATAAGAGAACATCATAACTAATATTTAGTGGACTCAGTATTAGATTGCTCGAATGTGTCTACCCTCCCACTCAAGCAGAGTATAGCATTCAAGCAATGGCAAATTTACAAATACATTCCCAAAGACTTAAGTGCATTTCACATTTAGGGATTGAGTGTGGGAGGGTATATCAGTCAGGGAGGGTACAAGACAAAAGGAGAAAAAGAGAGGAAGGAAGATAGGGGAAAAGATAAAGAGAAGGAAAGGGGAAAGTAGATAAGATGGGAGAGGGAAGAAGAGGGGAGAGAAACGAAAGGAGAATAGAGGGTCAGATGGGAAGGGATACATATACATTAGGAATGAGAACTTTGCATATATCAGAGCAATAGCAAAGAAAGAATTGTATTAATAAGAGAGTCACTTGCAATCTTTATATAACCCTGCACCTCCTATTCAGTCCTCACCCTCCTCTTGGGACTGACTGGGTGCAGATGAGTCCTTGAGTAACCTTTGAGGTAGTGGGCTCCATTGTGGGACTAAAGGATTCAAAGAGCTTTGGGGTGAATTGTCCTGTAAAGATGTAGAGCTCCATCTCTCCAAGAGACTTCGACTTTGTTCAATGGTGGTGACTATATGTTGCTGGTTATCTTTCAAAACAAACAGTCTTGTCGGATGACCCCATCTGTATTTTATATTGTGTGTTCTAAGGAACTTCGTGAAGGTGGCAAAAGTCTTTCGCTGTTGAAGGGTGTGGTGAGATAGGTCAGCAAAAATGATGATGTCCTTGAACTGGTCTGGCAAACTAGGCTTGGATAGGGAAGCTCTAACAAGCCGTTCTTTATACGTATAAAAGTTGTAGACGTACTATGACGTCCCTTGGTTTGTCGGTCGCCAAGCTTCTAGGACGGAGGGCCCTATGTGCTCTATCAATGAGACCCTCATTTGGATTCCCTGGTGGTGCTAGAAGATTAAAGAACTCAGACAGGTGGATGACTAGATCAGTGGAGGCCACACTCTCAGGAATACCCCTAAGACGAAGATTATTCCGACGAGATCGGTCTTCAGCATCAGCAACTTTATTTTCTAGCATAGAAAGCTGCTCTGCTAGACTTTGCGCATATGCCAGGACATTGGCTTGTTCAACTACCATGTCCTCCTGTTTCCTCTCAATTGTGTCCACTCTTTCTGTAGTAGAGGTCAGATCTCGCCTCATCTCAGTCAATGAGGCAGTGATTTGAGATTGGAAAGAAGAGTGGTGTGCCTCAAGAAAGGATTGCAGGGATGACAAAATGAATGAAGGTGTCACAGTTGATGGTGCAGCATCTTGTAGATCCTGTAGAGTGGCAGCCACCATGTCTGATCCTGGTGTATAGGTGCTTGAGCTGTCTTGTGAATCTTCATTAGTAGGCAACGGCATAGGATGAAAGTGATCTACCTCAGTTCTTTTGGGTCCAGTTGTTATTTTTGGTTTCCTTTTGTTGGACAGTTGTTATTTTTGGTTTCCTTTTGTTGGACTTGGTTTGTCGGTCGCCAAGCTTCTAGGATGGAGGGCCCTATGTGCTCTATCAATGAGACCCTCATTTGGATTCCCTGGTGGTGCTAGAAGATTAAAGAACTCAGACAGGTGGATGACTAGATCAGTGGAGGCCACACTCTCAGGAATACCCCTAAGACGAAGATTATTCCAATGAGATCGGTCTTCAGCATCAGGAACTTTATTTTCTAGCATAGAAAGCTGCTCTGCTAGACTTTGCGCATATGCCAGGACATTGGCTTGTTCAACTACCATGTCCTCCTGTTTCCTCTCAATTGTGTCCACTCTTTCTGTAGTAGAGGTCAGATCTCGCCTCATCTCAGTCAATGAGGCAGTGATTTGAGATTGGAAAGAAGAGTGGTGTGCCTCAAGTAAGGATTGCAGGGATGACAAAATGAATGAAGGTGTCACAGTTGATGGTGCAGCATCTTGTAGATCCTGTAGAGTGGCAGCCACCATGTCTGATCCTGGTGTATAGGTGCTTGAGCTGTCTTGTGAATCTTCATTAGTAGGCAACGGCATAGGATGAAAGTGATCTACCACAGTTCTTTTGGGTCCATTTGTTATTTTTGGTTTCCTTTTGTTGGACTGTGCCACTGGTAAAAGTAACATGCAGCCCAGTGGGGCAAAGGAGGTGTGAGGAAATAGCAAAAGAAATAGAAGAGTCTGAGGGTTGAGTGAGAAATATGCTGTCAATCAGCAGTAATATTCATAAAGCATAAATAGAACACTAACAGTCACAACAAGATTAACATTTAAACTTTAACAATGCATGGTTGTAAGACCTCACCAAGACATTTAACAAATAAAACAGAAAGAACAAATATGCCAATTGTGAAACACTATGCCTCTCAGCGTTGCAAATTGCAGGCAGCGCATAATCCCACCTCTAGGCGGGTAGATCAACAAGCTGTGTGTAGAAGAGGGAATGTGCGACACAAGGTGGCATACACAGTATAGTAAACATTCCTTAGGGTATAATTCAATTATAGAGAAAGTGATATAGCTAAAATAACAGAGCATAAGAGAACATCATAACTAATATTTAGTGGACTCAGTATTAGATTGCTCGAATGTGTCTACCCTCCCACTCAAGCAGAGTATAGCATTCAAGCAATGGCAAATTTACAAATACATTCCCAAAGACTTAAGTGCATTTCACATTTAGGGATTGAGTGTGGGAGGGTATATCAGTCAGGGAGGGTACAAGACAAAAGGAGAAAAAGAGAGGAAGGAAGATAGGGGAAAAGATAAAGAGAAGGAAAGGGGAAAGTAGATAAGATGGGAGAGGGAAGAAGAGGGGAGAGAAACGAAAGGAGAATAGAGGGTCAGATGGGAAGGGATACATATACATTAGGAATGAGAACTTTGCATATATCAGAGCAATAGCAAAGAAAGAATTGTATTAATAAGAGAGTCACTTGCAATCTTTATATAACCCTGCACCTCCTATTCAGTCCTCACCCTCCTCTTGGGACTGACTGGGTGCAGATGAGTCCTTGAGTAACCTTTGAGGTAGTGGGCTCCATTGTGGGACTAAAGGATTCAAAGAGCTTTGGGGTGAATTGTCCTGTAAAGATGTAGAGCTCCATCTCTCCAAGAGACTTCGACTTTGTTCAATGGTGGTGACTATATGTTGCTGGTTATCTTTCAAAACAAACAGTCTTGTCGGATGACCCCATCTGTATTTTATATTGTGTGTTCTAAGGAACTTCGTGAAGGTGGCAAAAGTCTTTCGCTGTTGAAGGGTGTGGTGAGATAGGTCAGCAAAAATGATGATGTCCTTGAACTGGTCTGGCAAACTAGGCTTGGATAGGGAAGCTCTAACAAGCCGTTCTTTATACGTATAAAAGTTGTAGACGTACTATGACGTCCCTTGGTTTGTCGGTCGCCAAGCTTCTAGGACGGAGGGCCCTATGTGCTCTATCAATGAGACCCTCATTTGGATTCCCTGGTGGTGCTAGAAGATTAAAGAACTCAGACAGGTGGATGACTAGATCAGTGGAGGCCACACTCTCAGGAATACCCCTAAGACGAAGATTATTCCGATGAGATCGGTCTTCAGCATCAGCAACTTTATTTTCTAGCATAGAAAGCTGCTCTGCTAGACTTTGCGCATATGCCAGGACATTGGCTTGTTCAACTACCATGTCCTCCTGTTTCCTCTCAATTGTGTCCACTCTTTCTGTAGTAGAGGTCAGATCTCGCCTCATCTCAGTCAATGAGGCAGTGATTTGAGATTGGAAAGAAGAGTGGTGTGCCTCAAGTAAGGATTGCAGGGATGACAAAATGAATGAAGGTGTCACAGTTGATGGTGCAGCATCTTGTAGATCCTGTAGAGTGGCAGCCACCATGTCTGATCCTGGTGTATAGGTGCTTGAGCTGTCTTGTGAATCTTCATTAGTAGGCAACGGCATAGGATGAAAGTGATCTACCACAGTTCTTTTGGGTCCATTTGTTATTTTTGGTTTCCTTTTGTTGGACTGTGCCACTGGTAAAAGTAACATGCAGCCCAGTGGGGCAAAGGAGGTGTGAGGAAATAGCAAAAGAAATAGAAGAGTCTGAGGGTTGAGTGAGAAATATGCTGTCAATCAGCAGTAATATTCATAAAGCATAAATAGAACACTAACAGTCACAACAAGATTAACATTTAAACTTTAACAATGCATGGTTGTAAGACCTCACCAAGACATTTAACAAATAAAACAGAAAGAACAAATATGCCAATTGTGAAACACTATGCCTCTCAGCGTTGCAAATTGCAGGCAGCGCATAATCCCACCTCTAGGCGGGTAGATCAACAAGCTGTGTGTAGAAGAGGGAATGTGCGACACAAGGTGGCATACACAGTATAGTAAACATTCCTTAGGGTATAATTCAATTATAGAGAAAGTGATATAGCTAAAATAACAGAGCATAAGAGAACATCATAACTAATATTTAGTGGACTCAGTATTAGATTGCTCGAATGTGTCTACCCTCCCACTCAAGCAGAGTATAGCATTCAAGCAATGGCAAATTTACAAATACATTCCCAAAGACTTAAGTGCATTTCACATTTAGGGATTGAGTGTGGGAGGGTATATCAGTCAGGGAGGGTACAAGACAAAAGGAGAAAAAGAGAGGAAGGAAGATAGGGGAAAAGATAAAGAGAAGGAAAGGGGAAAGTAGATAAGATGGGAGAGGGAAGAAGAGGGGAGAGAAACGAAAGGAGAATAGAGGGTCAGATGGGAAGGGATACATATACATTAGGAATGAGAACTTTGCATATATCAGAGCAATAGCAAAGAAAGAATTGTATTAATAAGAGAGTCACTTGCAATCTTTATATAACCCTGCACCTCCTATTCAGTCCTCACCCTCCTCTTGGGACTGACTGGGTGCAGATGAGTCCTTGAGTAACCTTTGAGGTAGTGGGCTCCATTGTGGGACTAAAGGATTCAAAGAGCTTTGGGGTGAATTGTCCTGTAAAGATGTAGAGCTCCATCTCTCCAAGAGACTTCGACTTTGTTCAATGGTGGTGACTATATGTTGCTGGTTATCTTTCAAAACAAACAGTCTTGTCGGATGACCCCATCTGTATTTTATATTGTGTGTTCTAAGGAACTTCGTGAAGGTGGCAAAAGTCTTTCGCTGTTGAAGGGTGTGGTGAGATAGGTCAGCAAAAATGATGATGTCCTTGAACTGGTCTGGCAAACTAGGCTTGGATAGGGAAGCTCTAACAAGCCGTTCTTTATACGTATAAAAGTTGTAGACGTACTATGACGTCCCTTGGTTTGTCGGTCGCCAAGCTTCTAGGACGGAGGGCCCTATGTGCTCTATCAATGAGACCCTCATTTGGATTCCCTGGTGGTGATAGAAGATTAAAGAACTCAGACAGGTGGATGACTAGATCAGTGGAGGCCACACTCTCAGGAATACCCCTAAGACGAAGATTATTCCGACGAGATCGGTCTTCAGCATCAGCAACTTTATTTTCTAGCATAGAAAGCTGCTCTGCTAGACTTTGCGCATATGCCAGGACATTGGCTTGTTCAACTACCATGTCCTCCTGTTTCCTCTCAATTGTGTCCACTCTTTCTGTAGTAGAGGTCAGATCTCGCCTCATCTCAGTCAATGAGGCAGTGATTTGAGATTGGAAAGAAGAGTGGTGTGCCTCAAGAAAGGATTGCAGGGATGACAAAATGAATGAAGGTGTCACAGTTGATGGTGCAGCATCTTGTAGATCCTGTAGAGTGGCAGCCACCATGTCTGATCCTGGTGTATAGGTGCTTGAGCTGTCTTGTGAATCTTCATTAGTAGGCAACGGCATAGGATGAAAGTGATCTACCTCAGTTCTTTTGGGTCCAGTTGTTATTTTTGGTTTCCTTTTGTTGGACAGTTGTTATTTTTGGTTTCCTTTTGTTGGACTTGGTTTGTCGGTCGCCAAGCTTCTAGGATGGAGGGCCCTATGTGCTCTATCAATGAGACCCTCATTTGGATTCCCTGGTGGTGCTAGAAGATTAAAGAACTCAGACAGGTGGATGACTAGATCAGTGGAGGCCACACTCTCAGGAATACCCCTAAGACGAAGATTATTCCGATGAGATCGGTCTTCAGCATCAGCAACTTTATTTTCTAGCATAGAAAGCTGCTCTGCTAGACTTTGCGCATATGCCAGGACATTGGCTTGTTCAACTACCATGTCCTCCTGTTTCCTCTCAATTGTGTCCACTCTTTCTGTAGTAGAGGTCAGATCTCGCCTCATCTCAGTCAATGAGGCAGTGATTTGAGATTGGAAAGAAGAGTGGTGTGCCTCAAGTAAGGATTGCAGGGATGACAAAATGAATGAAGGTGTCACAGTTGATGGTGCAGCATCTTGTAGATCCTGTAGAGTGGCAGCCACCATGTCTGATCCTGGTGTATAGGTGCTTGAGCTGTCTTGTGAATCTTCATTAGTAGGCAACGGCATAGGATGAAAGTGATCTACCACAGTTCTTTTGGGTCCATTTGTTATTTTTGGTTTCCTTTTGTTGGACTGTGCCACTGGTAAAAGTAACATGCAGCCCAGTGGGGCAAAGGAGGTGTGAGGAAATAGCAAAAGAAATAGAAGAGTCTGAGGGTTGAGTGAGAAATATGCTGTCAATCAGCAGTAATATTCATAAAGCATAAATAGAACACTAACAGTCACAACAAGATTAACATTTAAACTTTAACAATGCATGGTTGTAAGACCTCACCAAGACATTTAACAAATAAAACAGAAAGAACAAATATGCCAATTGTGAAACACTATGCCTCTCAGCGTTGCAAATTGCAGGCAGCGCATAATCCCACCTCTAGGCGGGTAGATCAACAAGCTGTGTGTAGAAGAGGGAATGTGCGACACAAGGTGGCATACACAGTATAGTAAACATTCCTTAGGGTATAATTCAATTATAGAGAAAGTGATATAGCTAAAATAACAGAGCATAAGAGAACATCATAACTAATATTTAGTGGACTCAGTATTAGATTGCTCGAATGTGTCTACCCTCCCACTCAAGCAGAGTATAGCATTCAAGCAATGGCAAATTTACAAATACATTCCCAAAGACTTAAGTGCATTTCACATTTAGGGATTGAGTGTGGGAGGGTATATCAGTCAGGGAGGGTACAAGACAAAAGGAGAAAAAGAGAGGAAGGAAGATAGGGGAAAAGATAAAGAGAAGGAAAGGGGAAAGTAGATAAGATGGGAGAGGGAAGAAGAGGGGAGAGAAACGAAAGGAGAATAGAGGGTCAGATGGGAAGGGATACATATACAACTAGGCTTGGATAGGGAAGCTCTAACAAGCCGTTCTTTATACGTATAAAAGTGTAGACGTACTATGACGTCCCTTGGTTTGTCGGTCGCCAAGCTTCTAGGACGGAGGGCCCTATGTGCTCTATCAATGAGACCCTCATTTGGATTCCCTGGTGGTGCTAGAAGATTAAAGAACTCAGACAGGTGGATGACTAGATCAGTGGAGGCCACACTCTCAGGAATACCCCTAAGACGAAGATTATTCCGACAAGATCGGTCTTCAGCATCAGCATCTTTATTTTCTAGCATAGAAAGCTGCTCTGCTAGACTTTGCGCATATGCCAGGACATTGGCTTGTTCAACTACCATGTCCTCCTGTTTCCTCTCAATTGTGTCCACTCTTTCTGTAGTAGAGGTCAGATCTCGCCTCATCTCAGTCAATGAGGCATTGATTTGAGATTGGAAAGAAGAGTGGTGTGCCTCAAGTAAGGATTGCAGGGATGACAAAATGAATGAAGGTGTCACAGTTGATGGTGCAGCATCTTGTAGATCCTGTAGAGTGGCAGCCACCATGTCTGATCCTGGTGTATATGTGCTTGAGCTGTCTTGTGAATCTTCATTAGTAGGCAACGGCATAGGATGAAAGTGATCTACCTCAGTTCTTTTGGGTCCAGTTGTTATTTTTGGTTTCCTTTTGTTGGACAGTTGTTATTTTTGGTTTCCTTTTGTTGGACTTGGTTTGTCGGTCGCCAAGCTTCTAGGATGGAGGGCCCTATGTGCTCTATCAATGAGACCCTCATTTGGATTCCCTGGTGGTGCTAGAAGATTAAAGAACTCAGACAGGTGGATGACTAGATCAGTGGAGGCCACACTCTCAGGAATACCCCTAAGACGAAGATTATTCCGATGAGATCGGTCTTCAGCATCAGCAACTTTATTTTCTAGCATAGAAAGCTGCTCTGCTAGACTTTGCGCATATGCCAGGACATTGGCTTGTTCAACTACCATGTCCTCCTGTTTCCTCTCAATTGTGTCCACTCTTTCTGTAGTAGAGGTCAGATCTCGCCTCATCTCAGTCAATGAGGCAGTGATTTGAGATTGGAAAGAAGAGTGGTGTGCCTCAAGTAAGGATTGCAGGGATGACAAAATGAATGAAGGTGTCACAGTTGATGGTGCAGCATCTTGTAGATCCTGTAGAGTGGCAGCCACCATGTCTGATCCTGGTGTATAGGTGCTTGAGCTGTCTTGTGAATCTTCATTAGTAGGCAACGGCATAGGATGAAAGTGATCTACCACAGTTCTTTTGGGTCCAGTTGTTATTTTTGGTTTCCTTTTGTTGGACTGTGCCACTGGTAAAAGTAACATGCAGCCCAGTGGGGCAAAGGAGGTGTGAGGAAATAGCAAAAGAAATAGAAGAGTCTGAGGGTTGAGTGAGAAATATGCTGTCAATCAGCAGTAATATTCATAAAGCATAAATAGAACACTAACAGTCACAACAAGATTAACATTTAAACTTTAACAATGCATGGTTGTAAGACCTCACCAAGACATTTAACAAATAAAACAGAAAGAGCAAATATGCCAATTGTGAAACACTATGCCTCTCAGCGTTGCAAATTGCAGGCAGCGCATAATCCCACCTCTAGGCGGGTAGATCAACAAGCTGTGTGTAGAAGAGGGAATGTGCGACACAAGGTGGCATACACAGTATAGTAAACATTCCTTAGGGTATAATTCAATTATAGAGAAAGTGATATAGCTAAAATAACAGAGCATAAGAGAACATCATAACTAATATTTAGTGGACTCAGTATTAGATTGCTCGAATGTGTCTACCCTCCCACTCAAGCAGAGTATAGCATTCAAGCAATGGCAAATTTACAAATACATTCCCAAAGACTTAAGTGCATTTCACATTTAGGGATTGAGTGTGGGAGGGTATATCAGTCAGGGAGGGTACAAGACAAAAGGATAAAAAGAGAGGAAGGAAGATAGGGGAAAAGATAAAGAGAAGGAAAGGGGAAAGTAGATAAGATGGGAGAGGGAAGAAGAGGGGAGAGAAACGAAAGGAGAATAGAGGGTCAGATGGGAAGGGATACATATACAACTAGGCTTGGATAGGGAAGCTCTAACAAGCCGTTCTTTATACGTATAAAAGTGTAGACGTACTATGACGTCCCTTGGTTTGTCGGTCGCCAAGCTTCTAGGACGGAGGGCCCTATGTGCTCTATCAATGAGACCCTCATTTGGATTCCCTGGTGGTGCTAGAAGATTAAAGAACTCAGACAGGTGGATGACTAGATCAGTGGAGGCCACACTCTCAGGAATACCCCTAAGACAAAGATTATTCCGACGAGATCGGTCTTCAGCATCAGCAACTTTATTTTCTAGCATAGAAAGCTGCTCTGCTAGACTTTGCGCATATGCCAGGACATTGGCTTGTTCAACTACCATGTCCTCCTGTTTCCTCTCAATTGTATCCACTCTTTCTGTAGTAGAGGTCAGATCTCGCCTCATCTCAGTCAATGAGGCAGTGATTTGAGATTGGAAAGAAGAGTGGTGTGCCTCAAGTAAGGATTGCAGGGATGACAAAATGAATGAAGGTGTCACAGTTGATGGTGCAGCATCTTGTAGATCCTGTAGAGTGGCAGCCACCATGTCTGATCCTGGTGTATAGGTGCTTGAGCTGTCTTGTGAATCTTCATTAGTAGGCAACGGCATAGGATGAAAGTGATCTACCACAGTTCTTTTGGGTCCAGTTGTTATTTTTGGTTTCCTTTTGTTGGACTGTGCCATTGTAGAACTGCGTAGGGCACAGCCAGTGAGTAGGGTTTAAAGCCAAGGCCAGAGGAGGTAACAACAAAGCTTAGAATTGCAAGTTAGACTAAAGTAGTGAGTATATGTATCAGGATCCAGAGACTTAAAATCTCCCTCCCCCCACAACAATGCGAATTAGCAACACATTGGTGGTCTAAGAAAGTGTCCTTGAATTTAATAAGGTAGTCCTGTGTCTCTCACTTTCCAATGATATGGTGGGCTCAGAGCCAAGGCATGTTCCCTAGCCAC
Source organism: Bombina bombina (assembly GCF_027579735.1). Classification (NCBI taxonomy): domain Eukaryota; kingdom Metazoa; phylum Chordata; class Amphibia; order Anura; family Bombinatoridae; genus Bombina; species Bombina bombina. The sequence continues at coordinate 84,803,668 of NC_069509.1, read as the reverse complement.
CTAAGAGATTTCTGTAAAGATATAAAGTTTCAGACCCCTAGTGGGGTAATTTTAGTCTTATACTGTGATGATCTTAGTATGTCCAGGATGCTGGTACCAGCCTTAGAAATTCGGGATCTATGTATGACCCCCTCCCAGGGGAGTGCCCCCTTTTGGGCGAAGTAGAAGAAGGATGTTGGGTATGACCCACTGTCACCAAGGGCAGCGGGAAAGGATGAGAGGGTGTCCAGACCTAGGGAGAGGTGTTAGTATCCTCTCTAGTTATATTGATAGGCAAACAGCTGTTGATGCTAGAGAAATGATTCAGAAAGAATTAGATGCAGGCTAATAGGGGCCACACAAGGAGGAAAGTGTCACAGTTGTATTTCACACCACACCTCACTACCAACAGACGTAATCCCAATAAATGCAGATCACATAGGAGAACATTACAATTGCAGAAAGTCTGTGCTTTTCGGTGGGGTTCTATAAGAGCAGAGTTTTATCACATAAGTCTGGAGAAAACTTGTGACTGTTCAGGCAGGGGCCCAAATTTCCACCTATTATAGAAGAGGAGCTGGATCTCATAGAGTTAATTCAAAGTGGGATCCTTTACCTAAATATTGCAATTCCCCTATCAGTCCAGCTTGACAAAGATGTACTTTCAGCTAGTGTGTAACATTAACAAACCTGATCCTGCAAACTTGTATTAGAGAGAATATATAGGTGAACTTAAGTTGGCTCACTGAAACAAGTGACCCAGAACAGTGACAGGGAGCCTAGGCCTGTAATGCAGGGACCGGTGTGATATCTTTGCAGTGGGAGGCTGTGTAACTGCTAATGTTGCTCAATATATGTCTGAGGTAGTACAGTCTATGTTAGTGAGGGCAAACAATACAGTAAAACAGCATTATTGTTTCTCACCCTCCTCTTAGGCTGACTGTTGATAGCCGTCACAGATGCGATTCACTTTGAGCTCAGCGTTATATCGCAGGTCTAGGCCGCAATATGGCGATGGTTCGCGCCAAAACGAATGGCGAAGTGTTGAGCCCTTGTCTTCCTCTCACTAGGGGACCTCTGCAAGCTCCGGCATGTACCGGGCTGGGACCGGACTGATCCCTAAGTCAATCTGCTCCACAGGCGAGAAGGAAGGTCACAAGGAAAAGTTTCTCTGTAGGTTGAATATCCCTACGTTGCTGAAGACTGATGTGCGGTGCTGAGTTACTGCTCCGGAGCGGGGCCCCGACCCTCCGGGCAGTAGTGGTATGTGTGCTGGAGGATAGGTAGAATCAGGACCGGAGTTGGGTAAAGTTGAGACCGGAGAGATGTTGTAGACTGAGTTCAGTGAGCCTTTACCTCCAACTCTTGCAAGGCAGCGCCGCCGCTCCTGAACCGGGTCTGTAGTATGCCCGCTTGCTATTCCTGCTACCTAGTGTTAGAGTAGCGCAAACTTCATTTGTCTCAGGTGTGCCTTCAATCCGTAGGTGTTCTGGAAGGTATAATTTAGGCTATTTTCAGTAAAATATGCACTTTATTTGGGTAAAAGTAAAGTTAGTAAGAGAGAGCTCCCTCAATATGCGTCTCTCTAGTTAGCCAGTTGGCTCCGCCCCCAACTTTGTATTTATTTTAACCAGGTACAATAGCTATTAAATAGTTAAGAACTTGACTTCCGGTGGGCGGGGCCACGGAGCGGCAGCACTAGTGAAGAGCTCCGGCACTACACGGCCTAAAAAACCTGTCTAAGCGTGCTGCTTCGCTTCTCCCCACGCACATTTCTTGTTGGGTGTTCATACCCAATCTAGCCCCAACTGAAAACTCAGCGTGAAGGGCATCTTCGATCAGCCCTTGCCCCCGGAGGCGCAAAACAGTAAGGAGAGATAGGGAGACAGGCGCCATCTTGGAAAACGGCGCGAGAGCTGCAACAGAGACCTATCGGCCGCCAGAGGACCTGTGGACCAACAAACGGAGCCACACTCTGCTACCTGTAGGAGTCAATACCCGGCGGAATTGGGTGAGATCAGTGAGACACGGGTGGGAGCGGGAGGACGGCTATCTTGCATAATACCACACAAGGCCCTGCAGACACGCTCATAACTGCCCGCCTCACCTGAATATCCGCTCCTGCACACCTCCCATCAAGATATCTGTGGTGCAGTGGGGAGAGAAATATCACATCTGATTTCTTGGATGGAGGGGGGAGTGAGGGGGAGTAGTGACTGGAAGTGAGAGACGTTGTTAACTGCGCAGCTACAGCAGCACTCCTAACCGGCCTCTCCTGGCAGGGAAGACCGCTCATAAGGGACATTAAATCAAATTGTACGCCATTGCATGAGACAGCCATACAATACTCCCCAAGCCTGTCTTTACAAGTGGCCCTGACACATGCTGGCTGCCCCACTCGCTCTTTCCCTAGTAGTCTCTCAGTTTGCTGCAGCTGAGCTCCCACCAGAAACGGCAGTAATACAGTAACACAGCGTGAACTTAGCTGCCCTGCTGTGAGCTGACAGGGACGCTCTGTCTCTTTCTTCTACATATCGCCAATATAACTCCTGTCTGCAAGTCACTTACACCAAGAGAAGAATTACCATACTTTTTGCTTCACTGACCCACATGAAAGTGGACAAATATTTCAAGGTCTCTGCTACACAAGCTACACCCATCATGTCAAGCAGACACAAACCCACAGAAAGAAGGCAAAAACTGACACCAGAACCCCAGCTGGAGCCACCGGGCCCCCCTGACAGGGAAACACCTCAGGACACTTCTCATATAATACTGCAGGACTTAAAAGCCTTTTTTCTTCCGAAAATGGAATCCCTACAGGCGGGCATGGATACTCTCACCTCAGAAATACGACACTACTCCACACGTCTGCAGCAAGCGGAGCAACGGATTTCAGATGTGGAAGACAATCAGCACTCCTCCTCCGTCATTGTTCAAAGACTGGAGCGTCAAAACTTCACACTACAAGAAAAACTTGATGACCTTGAGAATCGGTCTCGCCGCAACAACTTGAGACTGATCGGGGTCCCTGAATCAATAAAGAACAAAGAGCTACTTGAATTCACAGCCCTGACACTACCTAAACTACTACAACTCGACCCAGACACACTACCCCTAGATGTGGAAAGGGCGCACAGAATAGGGCCAGAATCTTTACCCACCAGAGCTAACCAACGCCCCAGACAAGTCATCTTCAAGCTTCTTCGCTACCAAGAGAAACTGGCGCTACTTAAGGCATATAGAGCTAAACCAGACCTCTGCTTTGAGGGACACAAGCTTCTCATTTTCCAAGACTTTTCAGCAGAGGTCGCAAGAAAAAGGAAGGAGTTTGCCCCCCTATGCTCTAAACTGCATTCACAGGGCCGCCAGGCCTCACTCCTATATCCGGCCAAACTAAGACTTTCCACTCCTGGAGGCCCAAAATTCTTTCTCACACCCCAACAGTTACAAGACTATCTTGAGGCCGAAGAAAAGGATGGTCAGAGCTGATCGATAGTACCCATCTTTACTAACGGTCTTTGCCCCTCTGCAACTCCATCTTATGATGGCTTTCAATGACTGTGACCTGGCCCAATGGGCTGGGCCTGAACTCCCACCCTTTAGAGCACAAACTCCTCTGGTGCCTGGAGCCTCTAGTTCTGGGTTCCAGGTGACCAGGTTGTTATGGGTTACTTTGTTTCCTATTCACGAATCCCTGATAACATGTATATGTAATATTATCAGTTACCTTATTGTTCTTTACATGCATGTCTCTCCATGTGTTGCATTTTTCCAAATGTGGTTGTCTCACTCTACTTTACCTTCCTTACTAAAAAAAAAACGGACAGTTTTACCTGACGAATATTACGGAGAGCTGGCATGTCCTGGCCCCACTCCTGACTATAACGGTACATTATTTCCCTCACTCTACACACCATGTCTCAAAGCTTAAAGATCGTGTCCTGGAATGTCGGGGGTATAACATCCCCGGCCAAAAGGAGTATCATACTACAGCACCTTAAACGCCTACATGCAGACGTGGCCCTGTTACAAGAGACACATCTGACAGATGTCGAACATGAAAAACTAAAGGTTAGGTGGGTGGGACAGGTTTACTATACTCCGACTGAGGGTCGTAAGCGTGGGGTGGCTATACTGGTTAAAAAGGGCCTACCGATCCAGATCTCCACACTTAGTACAGACCCTAAAGGCAGGTTTCTAATAGTAAATCTCAATTTTGCAGGAAACTCTTACACTTTATGTAACGTCTATGGCCCTAACTGCCCTCTTCCCCAATTCTGGCATACCCTTCAGGCGGCCCTGCTACCACACGCAGATAAGCCTCTGTTAGTGGGTGGTGACTTTAATCTAATCCAGACTACACCGCTTGACCGCAAGGTTGAGAACACCGACTTAGAGCACACTAGAGAACACAGTAGGCGACACAAATTAGAAACAGTTACCATCGCATCATTTACAACTGCACTAGATCTGGTAGACCTGTGGAGACTCCGCCACCCAACCCATAGAGATTTCACATGCCTCTCTAAGACACACAGCTCTCTGTCCCGGATAGATTATTTCCTATGCTCCCCACAATTAAACAGACAGATCAAACATACACATATCACTGACATTTTAATCTCAGATCATGCCCCTGTATGGTTAGAGTTACAGCATAATCCACGCCCCCCCTCTTATCGAAGGGCTTGGCATTTCCCTACATACCTATACAATAATTTAGACTTCAAAAAGCACTTGAGGACAGGCTGGACGGACTACATTCGGTTCAATGCTCAACACCAAGACACCCCGGCCCTTTTCTGGAGTGCCTCAAAAGCAGTAATGAGGGGACACATAACTAGCTACACGGCCTTTCATAACGCCAGGCGCAAACAAGCTGACACAGTCACAGATGCAGCGGTCACCACCGCATACAACGAATACCTGGCGCGCCCATCCACCCAGACTAGATTAAAGTACTATGAGTGTAAGAAAATAAGGGAGGATGCGTTATACCGCCAAGACTTAAATTTTCAGCATCATAGACAAGGACGATTTTACCGCTTTGGGAATAGGACGGGGAAACTACTGGCCAACGCTGTGAAACTAATTACACCCAGATCAGTAATAACTGCCATACGAGCGAATGGGACTATTCAGACTGACAACAAAAGCATAATGGACGAATTCGTTCGTTTTTACACAGACTTGTACACCAAACAAACCGCTGCACCTAATGACAAAGACGCTTTCTGGAAACAAATACAGACTCCCACCATCACACAAGACCAATTAGCCTGCCTAAACGCACGCATATCACCCTTGGAAGTCCAGAAAGCCATTAAGAGGGCCAAACTAGGGAAAGCCCCGGGCCCAGACAGAATCCCCATAGAATATTACAAAATACTGCAAGACGACATTAGCATACCACTATCCCAAACATTCACGGCATACTTGGGCGGTACTGCCCAGCCGCCGACGGACTTTGCAGACGCACACATATGCCTGATACCGAAACCAGACAGGGACCCCACACTGGCCGCCTCTTACAGACCAATATCGTTACTGAATAACGATTACAAGCTCTTCACGGCCATACTGGCTGACAGGCTGGCTAAGGTGGTGGGAAATGTTATTCACAAAGACCAAACAGGGTTCATGAAACACCGCTCATCGGTTACGAACATTCGCAAGACACTAGCAGTTATCTCCCACTACTGGCAAGCCAGAGGAGGAGACTACCCTGACCCGCTCCCGGACGCCTGTCTCCTCGCGATTGACGCGGAGAAGGCGTTCGACAGGGTGGAGTGGGACCACCTGCTGACAACCCTATACAAATTCGGAATTACGGGGGATTTCCATAATCTCATCCGGACACTCTACCAAAGCCCACACACATCAGTCATAGTTAATGGGGAAACGTCACAAACCTTCACGCTGGAGAGGGGCACTCGCCAGGGGTGCCCACTCTCGCCCCTCCTTTTCAACCTAGCCATAGAGCCACTGGCCATCCACATTAGAGAGACCCTGAGAGGGGTGGAGGTTGGTCAGCACCCCACACACTTATCCCTTTATGCAGACGACTTGCTACTCTACATTCAAAACCCAAATACTGAAATCCCCAAACTCCTCGACATGCTACATCACTTTGGTCAGATTTCAGGATACAGGGTTAATTTAGACAAATCGGAGCTTCTGTACCTGAGAAACACTGCAGGCCCTGATACACCTCAGTTCCCACTTAAAGTCACAACAGGGGCGTTTAAATATCTGGGTATATACTTACACACAAACCCCAACCTAATTTATAAGCTCAACATCCCCCCTGTACTCACACAAGTGCGGACCCTCTTGACCGGTTGGTACAGGCTTCCACTCCCACTCTCAGGAAGGTCTAACCTAATAAAGATGATAGTAATGCCAAAATTGCTATACCCCCTCCAACTTTTGCCACTTCTCCTTACGCGAAAGGATACACAAACTGTAAACACAATGTTTTCCAGATTTATATGGAATGGCAAAAAACAGAGGATTAGTCGCCTCAAGCTGGCTATGCCGGTGACTCGAGGCGGGCTTAGGCTGCCTAACGTGGAGTGGTACAACTGGTCTACTCTGACTAAGTTAGTCTTAGAGTGGCTGGAGGGTACATCAATGTTCGGTGATAAGCAACTAGAGACACACCTCACATACCCGCTAGCCCGAGCTTTCCTGCCACACACGGAACTCCGTTCACTGCCGCCCCACGTTAGGGATAACATCTTATTCCGGGATCCCTTGAGGGCATGGAAGAAATTGTGCAAGTGGTGGAATCTGTCTCATACTATCACCAGATACCTCCCATTGCAAGGGAATCCGACCTTCCTCCCAGGCATGACTACACAGGCATTCAGAACCTGGGGAGAGAAAGGTTTAACCTCAGTATCGCAACTCGTAGACCCCCTCTTCAACAAAGTGTATCCGCTAGCTACGCTCCAGCAAAAGTTTAATCTCCCCCCTCATAGTACCTTTCCATACCTGCAATGCACCCACTATGTACATAAGCTTCAAACTGACGGACTAGACATTACGAAACGCACACATATAGACAGTCTGTGTTCCTTAGCAAAACAGGGAATTCACTCCATCTCTCACATTTATAACTTAATCACGCAGCAGATGTCTACAGAAGTTACACAACACCTGAGTGTCAGATGGACCGCCACTATGCACAAGGACATAGATGCAGACACGCTGTCGGACAGTTTTGAACGGGTAACACGAGCCACCTTGGCTTCGGAAGCTAGAGAATCACACCTCAAACTCTTGCACAACAGTTACATAACACCAGCCTTACGAGCCAAATGGGTACCCAACGCAAACAACGCCTGCTTAAAATGCTCCCTCCCGGACCCAGACATAATGCATTTGTTCTGGGAATGCCCCAAAATCCTACAATTCTGGGCAAAAGTACAATTCTGGCTCTCAAAAGTTAGCGGCAAACACATCAAACTTACACAATACGAGGTCTTTTTCCTAAGAGGGCACGCTCACTCATCCCCAGCAGACCGCTTCATAAATGCCATTATATTGCTGTCCAGGAAACTAATTCTTAAGCATTGGATCCTACCTGGCCCCCCACACATAACCAAACTCATACGCTTGACACACACCCAACTCCTAGTTGAACAAGCAGATGTTAAGGGGGATGTGGAGAAGAGAGTAAAACACTTCATGTCCAAGTGGGAACCCTACTTAATGTATCTTGCACCGACCATCAGACGACACCTCTTGACTCCCTTCCTTAACAGCACTTACCTTATGACCGAACAACTGAGGGGCCGATGGACCCTGACTGAAGGAAACCTCTGACCCTCAATACAACACAGCAACCGTCACTTCCTCCCCCGATGACAGATCCCGGACTGAGACCAAGACATAGAGACGGTTCACTCGTAGGTTGACTGGTGGACCCCGGGACCCCCCCCCCCTCCCCTCCCCCCTTCCTTCCCCCCCCCTCCCCTCATCAGCATCATCATCACCACCACTACCACCAGCTCCATTTATCCATCCCCCCCACCTTCTCCTCCTCTCTTCATCAATGGTAGGGGCTTGGGGATGGCCCGCAGGATTAACTATAGCTGCTCACTGAGCTGCACAAGGCATGGAACTTGTAGTCTATAGCCTGTGGCTTATTCGTATCAAGACTATTATCTGTACATTAATACCTTGACATGATTGTTCACGGTTCCGTTTGAAATGAATAGTTGTAAGATATCTAGTTTAATTGAATGTAATGTTTGCTTGACATTAGCTTCTACGCAAGGTTCCTAAGGATGACACCCCAGTAATAAACGACTAAATGGATTAAAACAAAGAATCTGACAAAAGTAACGGGTGCCATCTAATGTAAAACCAGGTTTAAATAGTTGTTTGTTCTCCCCTGTTTCCCATGTTGGTTCCCCTGTTTTTTCTTTTTTCCTCCCTCCCTCCCTTCCCCCCCCCCCTCCTTTTCTACCCCTTAACCCCCCCCCCCCCCCCTATTCCCGCTCTACCCCTCCACTACCTAATTCCCATCCCATACCCAATTCTTCTTCTCCACCCTCCCTTCTTCTCTTCTTCTTTCCCCACACCCTCACCCCCCCCCCAAGTTATTTAGAAAATGTGAACAGACCCAGGAGGAAGAGAGCTGAGTACTACCAGCAGAAACTTTTCATCACTACTTGCTGCAAAATCAGTTTTGTAAAAACATCTCTGTACCATGTTTACTACGGTGATTTGTATTGTCTCTCTCTACTTGGATCTGTGAAAATAAAGTTATTAAAAAAAAAAAATAGTTAAGAACTATTTAATAGCTAAAATAGTTAAAATAATTACAAAATTACCTGTAAAATAAATCCTAACCTAAGTTACAATTAAACCTAACACTACACTATCAATAAATTAATTAAATAAAATACTTACAATTACCTACAATTAAACCTAACACTACACTATCAATACATTAATTAAATACAATATCTACAAATAAATACAATTAAATAAACTAACTAAAGTACAAAAAATAAAAAAGAACTAAGTTACAAAAAATAAAAAAATATTTACAAACATAAGAAAAATATTACAACAATTTTAAACTAATTACACCTACTCTAAGCCCCCTAATAAAATAACAAAGCCCCCCAAAATAAAAAATGCCCTACCCTATTCTAAATTACTAAAGTTCAAAGCTCTTTTACCTTACCAGCCCTGAACAGGGCCCTTTGCGGGGCATGCCCCAAAGAATTCAGCTCTTTTGCCTGTAAAAAAAACCATACAATACCCAAGCCCCCCAACATTACAACCCACCACCCACATACCCCTAATCTAACCCAAACCCCCCTTAAATAAACCTAACACTAAGCCCCTGAAGATCTTCCTACCTTGTCTTCACCATGCCAGGTATGACCGTCCGTTCCAGGCTCCGATATCTTCATCTAAGCCCAAGCGGGGGCTAGACATCCATCATCCGACGGCTGAAGAAGTCCAGAAGAGGCTCCAAAATCTTCATCCTATCCGGGAAGAAGAGTAGATCCGGACCGGCAACCATCATCTTCCAAGCGGCATCTTCTATCTTCATCCGATGAGGACCGGCTCCATCTTGAAGACCTCCACCGCGGACCCATCTTCATCCTCCGACGTCCAACTGAAGAATGACGGTTCCTTTAAGGGACGTCATCCAAGATGGCGTCCCTCGAATTCCAATTGGCTGATAGGATATTCCAATTGGCTGATAGGATTCTATCAGCCAATCGGAATTAAGGTAGGAAAATTCTGATTGGCTGATGGATTGAACTTGATTCTGATTGGCTGATTCCATCAGCCAATCAGAATTTTCCTACCTTAATTCCGATTGGCTGATAGAATCCTATCAGCCAATCGGAATTCGAGGGACGCCATCTTGGATGACGTCCCTTAAATGAACCGTCATTCTTCAGTTGGACGTCGGAGGATGAAGATGGGTCCGCGGTGGAGGTCTTCAAGATGGAGCCGGTCCTCATCGGATGAAGATAGGAGATGCCGCTTGGAAGATGATGGTTGCCGGTCCAGATCTACTCTTCTTCCCGGATAGGATGAAGACTTTGGAGCCTCTTCTGGACTTCTTCAGCTGTCGGATGATGGATGTCTAGCCCCCGCTTGAGCTTAGATGAAGATATCGGAGCCTGGAACGGACGGTCATACCTGGCATGGTGAAGACAAGGTAGGAAGATCTTCAGGGGCTTAGTGTTAGGTTTATTTAAGGGGGGTTTGGGTTAGATTAGGGGTATGTGGGTGGTGGGTTGTAATGTTGGGGGGGGTATTGTATGGTTTTTTTTACAGGCAAAAGAGCTGAATTCTTTGGGGCATGCCCCGCAAAGGGCCCTGTTCAGGGCTGGTAAGGTAAAAGAGCTTTGAACTTTTGTAATTTAGAATAGGGTAGGGCATTTTTTATTTTGGGGGGCTTTGTTATTTTATTAGGGGGCTTAGAGTAGGTGTAATTAGTTTAACATTGTTATAATATTTTTCTTATGTTTGTAAATATTTTTTTATTTTTTGTAACTTAGTTCTTTTTTATTTTTTGTACTTTAGTTAGTTTATTTCATTGTAGTTATTTGTAGGTATTGTATTTAATGTATTGATAGTGTAGTGTTAGGTTTAATTGTAGGTAATTGTAGGTATTGTATTTCATTAATTTATTGATAGTGTAGTGTTAGGTTTAATTGTAACTTAGGTTAGGATTTATTTTACAGGTAATTTTGTAATTATTTTAACTATTTTAGCTATTAAATAGTTCTTAACTATTTAATAGCTATTGTACCTGGTTAAAATAAATACAAAGTTACCTGTAAAATAAATATTAATCCTAAAATAGCTACAATATAATTATAATTTATATTGTAGCTATATTAGGATTTATTTTACAGGTAAGTATTTTGCTTTAAATAGGAATAATTTATTTAATAAGAGTTAATTAATTTCGTTAGATTTAAATTATATTTAACTTAGGGGGTGTTAGTGTTAGGGTTAGACTTAGCTTTAGGGGTTAATACATTTATTAGAATAGCGGAGAGATTCGGTCGGCAGATTAGGGGTTAATAATTGAAGTTAGGTGTCGGCGATGTTAGGGAGGGCAGATTAGGGGTTAATAAATATAATATAGGGGTCGGCGGTGTTCGTGGCAGCAGATTAGGGGTACATAGCTATAATGTAGGTGGCAGCTCTTTGCGGTCGGCAGATTAGGGGTTAATTATTGTAGGTAGGTGGCGGCGACGTTGTGGGGGGCAGGTTAGGGGTTAATAAATATAATATAGGGGTCGGCGATGTTAGGGCAGCAGATTAGGGGTACATAGCTATAATGTAGCTGGCGGCGGCGTGCGTTCGGCAGATTAGGGGTTAATAAGTGTAGGTAGCTGGCTGCGACGTTTTGGGGGACAGATTAGGGGTTAATAAATATAATATAGGGGTCGGCGGTGTTAGGGGCAGCAGATTAGGGGTACATAAGGATAACGTAGGTGGCGGTCGGCAGATTAGGGGTTAAAAAAATTTAATCGAGTGGCGGCGATGTGGGGGGGCTCGGTTTAGGGGTACATAGGTAGTTTATGGGTGTTAGTGTACTTTAGGGCACAGTAGTTAAGAGCTTTATGAACCGGCGTTAGCCCAGAAAGCTCTTAACTACTGACTTTTTTCTGCGGCTGGAGTTTTGTCGTTAGATTTCTAACGCTCACTTCAGCCACGACTCTAAATACCAGAGTTAGAAAGATCCCATTGAAAAGATAGGATACGCAATTGACGTAAGGGGATCTGCGGTATGGAAAAGTCGCGGCTGAAAAGTGAGCGTTAGACCCTTTTTGACTGACTCCAAATACCGGCGGTAGCTTAAAACCAGCGTTAGGAGCCTCTAACGCTGGTTTTCACGGCTACCGCCAAACTCCAAATCTAGCCGTTAGTTTGTTCTCTTGGTGTCCTTTATTGAAAAGCACAACTAGGTATGCTCAGGAGCAGTAATAAAAAGAGAGAAGCGCTCAACCTGAAAACGAACAATAGCATAATAGCTTGTTCTATGGCTAGTTACCACCCAAGAAGCAGCCTCTTTTTGCTCAACATGTGCCTTTCACAGAGAAGAATTTTCCTTAAGCATATTAGTCTGATCCTGACTTAACAGTACAGTCCAGCCCCGAAATACCAGGCAATCCCTCTCTGAATGAGAGAAACAGCAAAACCCCAGACGTACGTTTCGGCCTATTGTGGGCCTCGTCAGTGAGGTGCAGACATATCCCTCTAGGCACACTGAGCAACGGGTCCACGTCTGGATTCCCGCATCACACATAGGAAGACTTCCCTAAGTGTCATAATTTGCATAAATAAAAAGAGAGAAGCGCTCAACCTGATAACGAACAATAGCATAATAGCTTGTTCTGTGGCTAGTTACCACCCAAGAAGCAGCCTCTTTTTGCTCAACATGTGCCTTTCACAGAGAAGAATTTTCCTTAAGCATATCAGTCTGATCCTGACTTCACAGTACAGTACAGTCCAGCCCCAAAATACCAGGCAATCCCTCTCTGTTTCTCTCGTTCAGAGAAGGATTGCCTGGTATTTCGGGGCTGGACTGTACTGTGAAGTCAGGATCAGACTGATATGCTTCAAGAAAATTCTTCTCTGTGAAAGGCACATGTTGAGCAAAAAGAGGCTGCTTCTTGGGTGGTAACTAGCCATAGAACAAGCTATTATGCTATTGTTCGTTCCTAGGTTGAGCGCTTCTCTCTTTTTAATTATGCTCAGGAGCAGCAATGCACTACTGGGAGCTAGCTGTTGATTGGTGGCTACAAGCATGTACCTCTGGTCATTGGCTCACCCGATGTGTTCAGCTAAGCTCCCTAAGCTGGTTTTAACTATATGTTTACCCCTTTGCAGGAATTCAACACATAGTTAGAGCATTTTATTATTGTATTATTGCTTGTATATAGCACAATAGAGCATTTTCTTTTTGTGCTTTAATGTTCCTTTAAGCTCTTGCCACTCAAACATTGAGGGGTTCAAGGACGTGGTATCTCCCACTAATAGTATCATATGGCTGTTGTTTTTTTGTGCAGCACCGCAGGACCTTGGTGACTATTTTCACATCTAAATGTAGTTATACAAATTATTTTTAACTAAAAAACAAAAATAAATTAAATGCAAAGTCTAAATAATAAAATTAACCACCTAACCAAGTTACCCCACCTGCAGTTTTTAAACCTAAATGTCATTCTTCTGATGCCCCCTAGTGCAATGAATCCTCGTCATGGCCTCCTCCAATGCAAGTTACCAAGCTGAACCAATCCTCCCCACATTTAACTCTAATTACAGCCCCTAATTATCCCACACTTATTACCCCCACTTGCAAATATAACAGGGTTAAAAAGGGAAAGGAAAGTCAAAATTAAATTTGCATGATCCAGATAGAGCATGCCATTTTAAGACACTTTTATATTCAATTCATTTTTTCAAATGTGCTTTGTTCTTGTAGTATCCCTTGTTGAAAAAGAATACGCACATATCCTATACTAGTGGGAGCTAGCTGGTGATTGGTGCCTGCACACATTTGTCTCTTGTGATTGGCTAACTAGATGTGTTCAACTAGCTGCAATGTTCCTTCAACAAAGGATAATAAGACATTGAAGCAAATTTGATAATAGTAAATTGATTAAAATTGTATCTTCTTTTTGAATCATAAAAGAAAATATTGGGGTTTCCTGTACTTTTAAGTATTGGGGTGTTATTTGCTATGGTTTGATCATGTAGGATGGGACTAGCAAAGCAAACACTGTGTAGGTGGTTAGATTTATTGAAATGGTGGGATCGTCATCCCAATGTGGTGTTTAGGGTTAAGAGATGGGCGTGCATGTGTATAGCTAGATATTCTCAGTGCACCAGCATTTTAAATACTGAAGCTGCTCAGATCACCAGTGGGGCTTGTATCATGTCAGCAATTAACATTGCTATATGGTATAAGCACCTTCGGCTCTCTGAGCAAGTGCTGTGCTTTAAATGCTGGTGCACGGTCCATACTTAAATACACTTTTGAAATAGCTTTTATAAGAAGCATTTTTGCTAATACATGTATATTACAAAAATGCTTTTATTTAAAACTAAAATGTATCCATGTGGATTCCAATTTTGTTTGGAATGTCCTTTTGATTGTGGGATTAGGGTAATATGGTGAAAGGATGAAAATAGCCATTAAATATGCCGGGGTGATTGGAAGAGTTAGGTGTGTTTGTTATGGACGCAGGTCTCAGATATTTATACTTGTACTGAGTAAAATAAGCAAATAGGGAGGTTAAGGTTAGGCTTTCCTGTGCAGTGGGGGGATCAGGATGGAGTGTTTTGGTTGATTTGCTATCAGGGAGGAGTAAGGGGCAGCACAAGTGTTATAGTAGTGGGAAAGATCACAGTTACGGTTACGAGTATTGAAAGTGGATTTGTTTATTTGTGGTGGGGAAGGTCACAGCTCAGGTTAACAGTAACAGAGGGGATCATGTGAGCAAGGCTTAGTGTTAAAGGGACATTGAACTAAAACAGTAATTCTCCACCAATTAAAGGGACAGTCTACTCCAGAATTTGTATTGTTTAAAAAGATAGATAATCCCTTTAATACCTATTCCCCAGTTTTGATTACCTTGTATCTAAGCCTCTTATGACAGCCCCCTTATCACATGACTATTATCTATTGACTTGCATTTTAGCCTATTAGTGCAGTGTCATTCACAACCCACGTGAGAGAGCACAATGTTATCTATAATGAGTCACATATATATACATTTATATAAATATATTCAAGGCCCATATACAGGGATGGCAGAAGCTCTGTTTATTCCAATAAAATAGTTTGTGACAATAGGTCACAATTTAAGGTTGGAGGAAAGGAGATTTAATCTCCTGCAACGGAAACATTTTTTTCACTGTAAGAGCAATAAAATTGTGGAACTCATTACCAAAGGAGGTAGTGAATGCTAATGCCATAGATAAAGTAAAAAATTGTTTGGATACATTTCTGTCTAGAAACAAAATTCATGGATATGATTTCTTATATTAAAGGGACACTGAACCCAAATTTTTTCTTTCGTGATTCAGATAGAGCATGACATTTTTTTTTTTTTTTTAAATATTTATTTATAGACCAACATGAGTACAAAACACAAGATGCGCCACGCAGGGCTTAGTTTAATAACCTATGACAAAAGAGAATTAATGCATTTATCTTAATTAAATAATAATGATAATACATATCTTTTGTTAATAAATTAATACATATTATACTCAATGAAGGTATTTTCTATTTCATTTATACATTTGATTTGAGAAAAGAAAAGAAGGACAACAAAAAAGAAAAAGAAAAAGCAATTCTATTCATTCAAATAGTGGACGGTTTGCTTCAAGATCAGTTTCATATTCCTCAATTAAATTATCGAGGTAAGGGAGATGTGAATAGCCACATTATGGGGAGGAGAGGGAGGGGGGGAGGAGAGAGAAGGAGAGGGAAAAAAAAAAAAAAAGGGAGATTTTAAATGTTACCATTGATCTAGTATCACTACTTCGGAATGCCTAAAGGGATAAATTAATTGATCTATTTCTTCTGGTGGAAAAATCTTAATGAATGTCGACCATTTTTTAAAAAAGAGCATTATCTCTCTTTCAGATGTTAGGGCTGTATCCATTTGCTCGATAATGCATTGCTTTTTCATGTAATTTTTGATTTCTGAGATACTAGGTATCTTGGGGGCACGCCAGAATTAAGTTTCTTGTTGCCAAGATGGTCACATTTCTAGCCTTCATATGTTCAATAACCATAGACGATTCTTTAAGAAAAACAACTTCCGCCAGAGAGATAGAGAGAAGATGTATCTTCAATGTCTTTTTGAGCCAAAATTCTACTTTTTGCCATAGCTGTTTTATCTTTGGACATGTCCACAACATGTGAACAATATCTGCTGCTAGGTATGCACACTTTGGACATATATTGAATTCGTGATTATGCCATTTATATCCCTTTAATGGAGTGTAGTAAGATCTATACAGAAGTTTAATATGTGATTCTCGCCAACTTGCAGATAAGGTAGTCTGAGCCGTTATAGATATAGATTTTTCTACCTGTTCTATCTCCAAATTTAATTCTGGATATATAAGATTCCATCTCTGCGTTATCTGACTTAAGTTAGAATTTCCATGAGAGCTAGTTGCTAATTCATACCATATTGAGACCGAGGTTAAGTCATTTTTTACAAGAATAGGCCAGCTGTCTAATTTTCCCCATGTCCATACCCATCCGAACTTTTCAGTTAGAGAAAAGAGATAGTGTCTCGCCTGTAAATAAGCAAAAAAAGTCCTTATTGCTCAATTGGAACTCTTGCTTTAATCTATCGAATGATTTTACTGATGAGGTATCTTGATCTATAAATTGCGTCATAAAGGTTAGACCTTTCTCCTGCCAGGTCTGAAATAGTCGAGATTGTGTTCCTTGTTGAAATTCTGGGTTACCACATAAACACTGAAATTTTGGAATAGAAAGATCAATGTTTACTTTTTGTCCAAATTTCTTCCAAGCTTGTATTATTACATATATCAAGTTAAAAGACTTCACCTTCTTTGGGATTGATTGTACTGGGCAATGAATTAATTCTATAGGATTATAAGGATATAAGATGTTTTTTTCAAGTTTATTGTTAGTAAAATAGTCTTTGTTCTCAATCCAGACTATTACTATGCGTGCGAGGAATACTAAACTATATTTGCTAAGATCAGGCAGGGCGAATCCTCCATACTTTTTGGGAAGATAAAGTTTGTCTAGGGAAATGTGGGGTCTCTTGCATTTCCATATAAAGTATCTGAGAGCCTTATTCAATTTTTTCCAATCCTTTATTTTTAGAATAACCGGAATATTCTGTAAGGGAAAAATGATTTTTGGGAGTAAAACCATCTTAAATAAAGCGATACGTCCTGATAGAGATAATGGGAGGTTTTGCCAACTATTCAAGTACTCTATTATCTTTGATAATATGGGAGGAATATTAAGATCGTACCATTCTTTTGGTTCAGCTGATATATTGATTCCAAGATATCTAAAATGGGAAATTACCTCCTTAAAAGGTATCATCTGCGGAGAAGCCTCATTTTTCCTAACCCATAATAATTCTGATTTCGAGTTATTGATCTTGTAGCCAGTAAAAGACCCAAAGGAATTGATGATCGACATTAGTCTTGGAATATTTTTTCCTGTATCCGACATATAAATCAGCACATCATCCGCATATAAGGCAATTTTTTGCTCTAATGAACCAATTGTTATTCCCTCAATAGATTGCCTGATTTTAAGAGCTAGGGATTCCATCGCTAAGTCGAATAATAAGGGTGATAGTGGACATCCTTGTCTCGTACCTCTCTGGAGTTTAATTACCTTAGATTCTAGGTTACCAATGACCAGTTTGGTAGAGGAGTTATTACATAAGCTGTCAACAAAAGAAATAAAATTGTCCTTAAAGCCAAAGTTGAGCAATGTAGTTAGAATGTGTTGATGATGTACCGAGTCAAACGCTTTTTCTGCGTCAAGCGCAATAATTGCAAGATCGAGATGATCATATGCCGAAATTTCTTGCGAATGACGAAAATAGTCAAGAACAAGAAACAATTCCCTAACCTTAGCAGCTAAGTTACGTTTAGAGAGGAATCCTGCCTGGTCCTTGTCAATAAGAACTCCAATCTCACCCTGGAGTCTCTTGGCTAAGATGGAAGATAGTATCTTATAATCAGTGTTCAATAACGCTATAGGGCGGTAGGATTCCTTTTTCACGGGATCCTTTCCTGGCTTCAAGATCAAGACTGTGGTAGATGCGGCAAAGTTACATGAGACAGGTTTTTTTTCTACGTAATAGTAATTAAAAAGGTTTCTTAAATGAGGGATTAGAATAGGAGATAGTATTTTATAAAACTCACTGGGTAAAGAGTCCGGTCCAGGAGTTTTTTCCAATTTTAAATTTCTAATAGCTAATATAATCTCTTGATCAGAGATAGGAGAATTGATTTTGGCTGTTGCCTCCTCAGCCAAACATGGATGTTCAAGTCCTCTCCAGAATAATTCTGAAGCTTCTAGATCTGATTCCCTGAAGGAGTATATATCCTTATAGTAAACGGAAAAAGCATCGATAATTTCTATTGGATCTTTAAGTATAGTATCTTGCTCAAGAAGTGAGTCAATAGCGGGACTTCCTTGCGTATTCTTAACCAATTTAGCCAATAATTTACCTGCCTTATCACCATATCTATAGAACTTCGCTCTGTATTTTAGTTTGTTTCGTACTGAAGTATGGATCAACAGAGTGTCTCTCACTCTCTTGGCGGAAGTGTATTTCCTCCAATTTATAGAGGTAGGTTGTGCTAAATATTTATTATAGGCACTAGTAAGTGCACTTAGCATTTCTTTTTCTCTGTGCTCAGCTTTCCGTTTGAAATTAGCCATGTATGAAATGATATCTCCTCTAATTACTGCTTTGCCTGCCTCCCATAATAGACTCGGATCATTAACTGACCCCAAATTTAAGGAGAAAAAATCTGTCACCTTAGACGTCAACCAGTTTTTAAATTTTGGATCCTTCATTAGAAACTTAGGAAAAAAGAAACGGCGTGGTTTACCTATTTTATTATACAGTGGAATACTTAGAATAATTGGAGCATGATCGGAGATGGTAACTTGTGTTATTTTAGTTGTGGCTCCTAATTTTAATATTTCCTCATTAACTAGAAATAAGTCAATTCTTGACAGCGAGTTCACACTCCTAGCTTTGCATGTAAATTCTCTTTGAATTGGATTATGGATCCTCCATATATCCTTAAGGGCAAGATTCCTAAATAAAGCCTTAAACATTTTATTTTCTAATTTATCTCTTTTGGAGATATAAGTACTTCGTGTTTGTCTACATCTGTCCAAGGGAATCTGTGGAGTCATGTTGAAATCCCCTTCTACAATTATGTTGCCTTCACCAAGTTGCAAAATTTTAGTCTGTAATGACTCCCAGAATTTGGTTTCAAATTTGTTAGGGGCGTAGATATTACATAGGGTGAATATGGAGTTTGAACATTTAATTTTTAAAATCAGGATTCTGCTTTCTGGATCGTAATCCTCTAATAATACCTCGTATGGGATATTTTTCCCTAAAAGAATAGCTGTTCCTCATTTTCTATCTATGCTAGGTGTAAAAAATACTTCTTTAACCCAAGAGGATCTTAGTTTTAATGATTCAATTGTGTTCAAATGAGTTTCCTGGATAAAGGCAATATCTGTGTTTAGTTTCCTTAAATGTGAAATTATCATTTTACGCTTTATTGGAGTAGAAATACCTCCTACATTCCAGGAGGATATAACTAATTTCCTTACTTTAGTCGACATTTATCAAGAAATTTGGATTGGGAAGAAAAAAAAATAAAATATATCTATTATAATGGGATAAAAAATTAAGAAGCTTCTCTCCGCCTCTCTCCCCCACCCTCCCATCAAAATAAAATTCAACAAGCCCCAATAGTAAGAATAGATGGTGAACATTCAAAACATCAGTGATCATCACAGAATTACTCTCTTATGTAAACTTTTAAATCAACATAATTAACACATCTTTCCTTATAAAACTTTTCTGCATCGGATACATTATCAAAAAAATATATATGACCCTGCAATGCCACCCTCAGTTTGGCTGGGTAAACAACTGTGGCCGAGATTCCCTCCTTAATCAGTCTACCACAGATTGGAGAGAACTCCCTTCTCCTCAGGGAGGTTTCATAAGCAAAATCCTGAAAAAATAAGATTCTATTTCCTTCTAAAAGGATAGGTGCATTTTTGCGAGATAGCTGTAAGAGCTTAGACTTATCTTGGTAATTTAAGTACCTCGCTATTATGGGCCTTGATCTTATTCCTTCTTTACCTGACAGGGGGAGTCTCCCCACTCTGTGGGCCCTTTCTACAGCCAGGGGTATTAATTCCTGCGGGATACCAAGGAGTTTGGGAAGAGTCTCAGCCATGAGTTTTATCAATTCTGTATGTTGAACCGTCTCTGGAACCCCAATTATTCTGACATTGTTTCTCCTGGATCGGTTCTCTAAATCTTCAATTTTATTTTGTAATTCTGTTAGTGAAAGTGAGTTGGCCTTCAGATTCGTGTCATGTGCTACTGTCAGATCTTCTAGATCAGACACTCTCTGTTCGACTTCCTGCATCCGTGCAGAAAATTGTTTAATTTCTGCTGATAATATGTGTATGTCTTGCTTTATTTCTAATCTAAGAAATTCAAATTTTGGATTCAAAGCTTCCATAATATTATTTACTAATAACTGTGAGTTAGTAGCCTCAGTATGTTTTATGGAGGAAACTGGTTCAGAGTGTAACTCGACCAAAGTTTCAGTAGCTGTCTTATTCCTCCTGTCTCTGGGTCTAGAAGCCATGGTTGGTGAAGTGTTTTTATTTTGGGATGGTGAGTTTAGGTATTTGTCCATAAGTGTTTTTTTTTTTAAAGAAAAAAGAAGGTGCACCTTTTGACCCTGTTCCCTTTAAAGTGAGCGTGACAAAGGAGTGTATTAGTGTTGATAAAGAGAGAGAGAGAAAACAAAAAAATTAAAAAACAAAAACCCCCACATAAAGTCAAGTGAAATCAAGTGGATATGTGACAAGTGTAGTTTATTAGAGTGAGTGTATAAGACCACTAAGGGTGTTAGATCTTTAAGTAGATTAATTTAAAGATTACTTATAAATTAAAAGAAGGAAGAGTGAAAAACAATGTGAAAAAAAAAAAAAAAAAGGAAAAAAAAAAAAGCTGTGAAAAATCGAGTGAGATCAAGTGAGTATGTGACAACGTGAATTTATTAAAGTGGGTGTATAAGACCACCAAGGATCCTAGATCCCAGGGATAGTTTAGTTAAGAGACTATTTATAAGATAATTACTCTGATAGACCTTAATTTATCCTACCAGTACAGCCTTTAATCTGCAGTTTAATATTCTATTAGTTATATCTGAGCAATAATAATGGTTCCAGTTTACAATTCTCAATTTATGTGTGGCTTCAAAGATTATGTGTACCCTACTGTGCTATAGAGCTGCTTCTTCTGCTAAGCTTATCTTGTCCTTTTATCCTTAATCGGGGTTCCTTATCTGTTTTTCCCCTGATTTTCAATATCTGATCTTATGCCAATTGATTAGTAACTCTGCATATTACTGCTCTGTAGATAGATTCAACCTTCTGTAGTAGCCATATCCCTCTTTTATATTTTGATAGGTTTTTGTTTGCAAATATTCCTATTAGTGTTGCTTTCAGATAATGGCAAGACTAAAATCTCTTAGTAATAACAGGTATTTTTTAATTAGAGTATAATCGATGATAGAATTAGATATTTTAAGGCTTATTTAAGATTCTTATATAAAGTGTTTGATTATAGGCCTCCAATTATTTTTATTATATTACTACCTACAGGTAAACTACCATGCAATAAACTTTAACATGCAAGGGTTGATAACCACTAGTATAGATTATTCACTAGCCATTCTAACAGTGGGTTAATGACACACTATGCATATTAGGACATACAAACTTTAACCAAGTACTGTTAGTATAATGCAAACTTTAACACAATATTTATGCAAAAATCTTAAACAAGGTTGGTCAGCCTTAAATATTAGCTAGGATACTTTTTCCAGAGTAGTTAATAGATTAATAGTCAACAATTGGGAGACTGGGTTCTTTTTTACTTAAGGTGGATTAGGTTTTTTGCATATAATCCCCTTAACTTTAGGTATTTAATATGTCCAAGTATTCAACTTAACTTTAAGTGTTGTTGAGGCGGTTTTATACACCCAATTACTGGAGATTATTCCTTTGCGAAAAGTAAATCCTATGCATTATGTAAGAATAATCATGCATTCCACTTATCAATAAGCACTATTATTTTGAAGCAGTTTCTAGCGTATCTGTTTAAGCCAAAGTCAGAGAGGGGTTAATAAGCAACGGTGTTAACTTAGAAGAGAATGCCTTTTTGCACAAATTAAATTCTTTATAGTATACTTGCAGTTTCCCAAGGTCTTAGTATAAGTAGCTACTTGAAGCCATATCTTGAGACAATAAACTGTGCTCTCCTGGCCTGGACGACAATTCCTTTAGAGAGATTGGAGCAAGTAAAGTGTATCCAAACACTCCTGAGGGGGAACAGCGGCAGCCCGTCTCAGAAGCCGAGACCACTTCAAGGGAGCAGTCCTCCTCCAGACCGCAAGTTTCACTCTGGCGCGGGAAGCCGCCGAATCTCTGTCAGCCCTGGGCGTGTATCGATCTGCCTCCACCCTCCGCGCACTCACCCGCCAACAAGCAGAGGTCTCTGTGCCACTGAGGACCCAGCTGGAGACCGGGCACTCCGTTTTCAGAAAGCGGCAAGAGAGTGGTCACCTCAATCCGGTGAGGAGGGTAGATTATTGAGGGTTAACTGGTCTTCGCACCTTATCCTCTTACCCGCCGGTCGTGATACAGATGGAAGGAGGGGGGAGGGGAGATAATAAAGCTCTGTTGAAGCCTTCTGTGGTATTTTCAGGCTATCTACCCCCCTCACGCAGCACCGGTGGGAGGGGGGGACTGCCTCTTGAGTTCTTTAATCTGTGTGCGGCCTCTCCCTAAGATGATGTTCTTTGGGGCCTACACACCGGTGGTATGTTGTAGCGCTAAGTTGTAACAGCGCTGTATGGGTTCCTCCAGCAGTATCCCAGCTGGTTGCAATGATCCTCCACAGTTGCAGGGTATCTGGCGCGCAAGTTGCCGCCAAGGTAAATTGCACGGAGGAGATGGACAGAGCTTGTGCAGCACAGTCTCATGCACAGGCTCCACCTCCAGAAACCCTCTAGAGCATGACATTTTAAGCGACTTTCTAATTTACTCCTATTATCAAATTTTCTTCATTCTCTTGGTATCTTTATTTGAAATGCAAGAATGTAAGTTTAGATGCCGGCCCATTTTTTGTAAACAACCTGGGTTGTCCTTGCTGATTGGTGGATAAATTTATCCACCAATTAAAAAAGTGCTGTCCAGAGTCTGAACCAAAAAAAGCTTAGATGCCTTCTTTTTCAAATAAAGATAGCAAGAAAACGAAGAAAAATTGATAATATGAGTAAATTAGAAAGTTGTTTAAAATTGCATGCTTTATCTAAATCACTAAAGAAAAATTTTGGGTTCAGTGTCCCTTTAAATGGGTCACCTTTTAGTGGGATTATTTAAGATTAGCTGGAGCTTTTTGTATTAAGTATTTTACTGTATATTTGTATAGGTTGAACTCGATGGATTTCAGTCTTTTTTCAACCTCATCTACTATGTCACTATGTCACATGAACTAGCAGTCTCTTGTTGTGGAATGCTAATAAAAAAGCAAGTGATAAGAGGCTGTCTTCAGTTGCTTAGTTATCTATCGTTTTAAACAATAACAAATTTGGTGTAGACTGTCCCTTAATCTAACTAAAGGGACATGAAACCCAAAACATTTCTTTCATAATTCAGATGGAGTTTACAATTTTAAATAACTTTCCAATTTACTTCTACTATCTAGTTTGCATTGTTTTCTCGGTATGCTTTGTTGAAAAGAATACCTAGGTTGGCTCAGGAGCAGCAATGCACTACTGGGAACTAGCTGCTCATTGGTGGCTGCACCGATATACATTTTGTCATCGGTTCACTGAATGTGTTCAGCTAGCTTCCTGTATTACAATGCTGCTCCTTCAATAAAGAATACCAAATGAATGATGCAAATTTGCTAATTAAAGTAAATTAGAAAGTTGTTTAAAACTGTTCTCCAATCAGCACTCTAGCCATATGGCACTTTCGTTGTAGCTACAGTGCTGATTGGAGAACGGTTAGCTCAACAAAAATATTACTTTTGAAGTGGGTAGCCGGAGCACAGGAAATTTGAATTTCAGATTTACATTGTAAAGTAAGTTGTAGCGCATCATAATTACAACTGATTAATTAAACTCCATCTAAAATATCACTAACATTCCGGATGTGTTTTGACAAAGGGGAAAGTTTACTATCACTTTAAGAGATAAGATACGTACGTAGCTCTTCAGATCATTTTCAACAGTCTAGGGAGTGTGGGACAAGAACAATTCTTACAACACAATTTAGAGTTTTACAACAAAGCAAGCAAAATGTATAATGGATGCATATAACAAATTTTTTAGTAATTATTTTGTTTGTTTTTGTATAAAAGAAAAACACATTTTTTTGTTTAAATGTCCATTTAAAATGTATACAAAATTCATTTTTTTTATAATATAAAACTGTTTGACAAAAGGTAGCAATAGGTATACAGCATATCCATTATGTAGGCTTACAGAAGCATGGTAATAAACATAAAATAACATGGCTTGTATGGATTACTATAGGGGTTATAGGTATTAATAGGAACTAGCTATACTTTAAAGGGACAGTCTACACCATTATTTTTATTGTTTTAAAAGATAGATAATCCCTTTATTAGCCATTCCCCAGTTTTGCATAACCAACACAGTTATAATAATATACTTTTAACCTCTGTGATTATCTTGTATCTAAGCCTCTGCAAACTGCCCCTTTTTTCAGTTCTTTTGACAGACTTGCAGCCTAGCCAATCAGTGCTTGCTCCCAGATAATTTCACGTGCACGAGCACAGTGTTATCTATATGAAATATGTGAACTAACACCCTCTAGTGGTGAAAAACTGTTAAAATACATTCTGAAAGAGGTGGCCTTCAAGGTCTAAGAAATTAGCATATGAACCTCCTAGGTTAAGCTTTCAACTAAGAATACCAAGAGAACAAAGCAAAATTGGTGATAAAAGTAAATTGGAAAATTGTTTAAAATTACATTCTCTATCTGAATCATGAAAGTTTATTTTGGCCTAGACTGTCCCTTTAATGTAAGGGAAGCAAATACCACATAATCAGTATACTGTTGAGCGAAATAGTATACAGAGCATTACCTCGGCCGCTGGTAGCTCCTGTCATTAGGTGAATAATTTGCAGATATAAAAGTATTGTACATGGCCTCCATAACTCATTTAAGAAGTGAGAGTGACTATACCCCTCAAAGGTCCCTTTTTGCTTTAATAATAATTCTAGGCCTATGACAGAAGTTACCCACAATATCGGATCATGTCCGCTCGCACAATAATAAATATGCCCCTGTGTCTTGAAGTATAGAAATGAAGAACAGGGAGCTTAACCCCAAGTCATGCCAGGGTACGGCTGCTCCTTTTCTTAACCCCTAAAGGTAGTGGTTAATGGTCAAACGTTCCTGCAAAAAGAACAGACAAAAGGGCGCCTACTGTGTGTATCAGCAATTCCAAATAGTACTCCTATTGTGGTTTGTATATGTGCAGGGTACTCACATTTGGTTGCAGCACTCAATTGTGCTTATAGATGCAGACTGAAGATTTGTAGTGCTTCAGCTCACTATTCTCCAGCAATCTGGAACTCCAATGATAGGTGTATCGAAGGTAGCAAAACAGGGACCAAACGGTTTGTTTAAAATGTTATTGTGAATGTAATCATAAAGATGCTGGCATTGCATTAAGGGTTAACCAGTCTGTTAATACCGTGGTCTTTGTGGGTCTATATGACCTTTTTATCTATTTTATTTTTATGATTAAATTCACATTTAAATGTTAAACAAACCGTTTGCCTGCCGTAAGCTAAAGCACATAAAAAAATATGACTGTACAGTGTATAATCCAAACTGCTAGGGGAAAGGAAACCACATAATAAACTACAGTAGGAGCTGGTTTAAGCTGTATATATATGTGCAATTTGGCTTGGTATAGTAATCTAGAGTATAAATGTGCATAGGCATGTTATGGAGAAGTGTAAATGTGTAACAATATGCAGTCTGTTGGTTACCCTAGCCTAGTAGCAAAATGACTTGTCAGCCCCTCAGGGTATCTGTGAAATGTAAGCCTCCAGGGTCCTACTACAGAGTCAATAGATGTACATAGCGGTAATAACTGGGTTGCTGAGCGGATGGTAAGTCATACAGAGCCGACAGCCAGACATATCTTAAGTGCAGAATATAAACACCTCCCAGGATTTTCACGAATTTGAGACCCTTGGACAGCTGGATCATTGCGGAAAATGGTAGGTAAGTGATAGTGAGACCGTGCCGAGCTTGGGTTATTGGTTTGCTGCTCCGCAATTTAGGATGCAAATCCCCAACTCCTGAATCACTCTGAGATCCCAGGGAAACGGGCAGTGAGCACTGGGGCCCCATAGCGCCACCGTGCCCGAACTCCACCAGGACATGGTCAGAAGAGATTGTGTAATTAGTAGTTTGGGCTCCTTCCTGGTTGAATGTCCTGCACAGTGTTTCTGTAAATGTAGCATGATGTCTATCAAGCAGGCAGCACCATAATTGTTTTGCAGACTTGTCGGCGTGGGTATGCCCTGGGCTATAGAAGAGCCCACTGTCTGATTATTGTATTGGGGTTCCAATGCTGTCTACTCAAGCGTGATCACACTCGAAGTAAGGAATCAGTAGGTGAATGGTTTTCAAAGTTGTAACATGGCCTGCAGGCATATTTAGAAAGCGCTGTATCCTTATTCCAAGATGGCGCCTGTTGAACCTGACAAACTGCTTAAGGATAGCCCAGGATTCAAAAGTGAGCTGGAAAAGCTTAATACAGTCCTATTTGGGAGAATAATGAGCACGGATTGTCCCTCATAATTCAATGAAATTAAGATAGATTTACTTCTTGCAGATGAGGAGCCGCTCAAACATGTGACTGCTCTATAGGTAGCTGACTCTGCCCCCCCCCCCAAATTGATTTTTAATTGGTATATCCTACTGCTATTATTTTATGGACTCTATATAGCCCATATAGGCCTAGATTACAAGCACTAACTGTGCTCAAGTTAATTCAATAGCGCTCCTATTATTGCACTTAAATTAAAAGTTGAAAATAAAAAGTAAGTGGGCAAGCAAAAGACTTAGGCACGCTAGCATCTGGAGGTCAGATAGTGTGACTGCACCAATTTTTCTTTCACCATAGACTATGGGGCATGCTCATCTAGCTTTCATTTACATGCTAACCTGAAGTTACGTTTGGACAACTGCGCTAAAGCCAAGGTGCATTTAGAAATACTTTAAATACCTATCGTCTAGATTACGAGTTTTGCATTATGAGTGAAAAAGCCTCATAACGCTGCTTTTTCACTAACGCTGGTATTACGAGTTTTGCAGGTATATCTGTACCGCACACTTTTTTGGCCGTAACGCAACAAAACTACCACTGCTTTCAAAAAGTCCTTTTTCAATGGGACTTCCATAGCGCCGGTATTACGAGTTTGCCTGTCCGGCCAAAAAGTAAACGGTACAGCCTATACCGCCAAGATCCATACCGTAAACTGAAAGTCGCTAGTTATGGGTTTTACGCTACAAAGCTGTAGCATAAAACTCATAACTAAAGTGTTACAAAGTACACTAACACCCATAAACTACCTATTAACCCCTAAACCGAGGCCCTCCCGTATCGCAAGCTCTAAAATAAAATTATTAACCCCTATTCTGCCGCTCCCGACATCGCTGCCACTATAATAAACATATTAACCGCTAAACCGCATCGTAAACACTAATTAATCTGCTGTCCCTAACATCGCCGCCACCTACATTACTGTTATTAACCCCTAATCTGCTGCCCCCAAAATCGCTGCCACTATACTAAAGTTATTAACCCCTAAACCTAACCCTAAGTCTAACCCTAACACCCACTAACTTTAATATAATTAAAATAAATCTGAATAAAAATTACTATCATTAACTAAATAATTCCTATTTAAAACTAAATACTTACCTGTAAAATAAACCCCAAGCTAGTTACAATATAACTAATAGTTACATTGTAGCTAGCTTAGGTTTTATTTTTATTTTACAGCTAAGTTTGTATTTATTTTAACTAGGTAGAATAGTTAGCAAATAGTTATTAACTATTTACTAGCTACCTAGTTAAAATAAATACACATTTACCTGTAAAATAAAACCTAACCTGTCTTATACTAAAAACTAACCTTACACTACAATTAAATAAATTACATTAATTAAATACAATTAACTAAATTACAAAAAAACAAACAAACACTAAATTACAAAAAAAACCCCACTAAATTACACAAAATAAAAAAGGAATTATCAAACAAACTAATTACACCTAATCTAATAGCCCTATCAAAATAAAAAAGCCCCCCCAAAATAAAAAAAAACCTAGCCTAAACTAAACTGCCAATAGCCCTTAAAAGGGCCTTTTGCGGGGCATTGCCCCAAAGAAAACAGCTCTTTTACCTGTAAAAAAAATACAAACAACCCCCCCAACAGTAAAACCCACCACCCACACACCCAAACCCCCCAAATAAAATCCTATCTAAAAAACCTATGCTCCCCATTGCCCTGAAAAGGGCATTTGGATGGGCATTGCCCTTAAAAGGACATTTAGCTCTTTTTCAGCCCAAACCCTAAGCTAAAAATAAAACCCACCCAATAAACCCTTAAAAAAAAACTAACACTAACCCCCGAAGATCCACTTACAGTTTTTGAAGACCGGACATCCATCCTCAACGAAGTCAGGAGAAGTCTTCATCCAAGCTGGGAGAAGTCTTCATCCAAGCGGCAAGAATTGGTCCTCCAGACGGGCAGAAGTCTTCATCCAGACAGCATCTTCTATTTACATCCTTCCGACGTGGAGCGGCTCCATCTTTAAGACATCCGGCACGGAGCATCCTCTTCTTTCGACGGCTAGTGAAGAATTCAGGTTCCTTTAAGGGACGTCATCCAAGATGGTGTCCCTTAATTCCGATTGGCTGATAGAATTCTATCAGCCAATTGGAATTAAAATTGAAAAAATCCTATTAGCTGATCCGATCCAATGAGTTTAAATCAGCATGGTTTTATGAGACATAGGTCATGTCAAACTAATCTAATTAGATTCTACGAGAAAGTAAGTAAAAAACAAAATTTATGCTTACCTGATAAATTTCTTTCTCTTGTGGTGTATCCAGTCCACGGGTTCATCCATTACTTGTGGGATATTCTCCTTCCCAACAGGAAGTTGCAAGAGCACACCCACAGCAGAGCTGTCTATATAGCTCCTCCCCTAACTGCCACCTCCAGTCATTCGACTGAAGACAAGTAAGAAAAAGGAGAAACTATAGGGTGCAGTGGTGACTGTAGTTTAAAAAATAAAAACACCTGCCTTAAAGTGACAGGGTGGGCCGTGGACTGGATACACCACAAGAGAAAGAAATTTATCAGGTAAGCAAAAATTTTGTTTTCTCTTGTAAGGTGTATCCAGTCCACGGGTTCATCCATTACTTGTGGGATACCAATACCAAAGCTTTAGGACACGGATGAAGGGAGGGACAAGGCAGGTACTTAAACAGAAGGCACCACTGCTTGTAAGACCTTTCTCCCAAAAATAGCCTCAGAGGAAGCAAAAGTATCAAATTTGTAGAATTTAGAAAAAGTATGAAGCGAAGACCAAGTCGCCGCCTTACAAATCTGTTCAACAGAGGCCTCATGTTTAAAAGCCCATGTGGAAGCTACCACTCTAGTAGAATGAGCTGTAATTCTTTCAGGAGGCTGCTGGCCAGCAGTCTCATAGGCTAAACGAATTATGCTTCTTAGCCAAAAAGAAAGAGAAGTTGCCAAAGCCTTTTGGCCTCTCCTCTTTCCAGAGTAGACAACAAACAATGCAGATGTTTGACGAAAATCCTTAGTAGCTTGCAAATAAAACTTTAAAGCACGAACCACGTCAAGATTGTGTAACAGACGTTCCTTCTTTGAAGAAGGATTAGGACACAGTGACGGAACAACAATTTCCTGATTGATATTCCTATTAGATACTACCTTAGGAAGAAACCCAGGTTTGGTACGCAAAACTACCTTATCTGCATGGAGAAGTGTAAATGTGTAACAATATGCAGTCTGTTGGTTACCCTAGCCTAGTAGCAAAATGACTTGTCAGCCCCTCAGGGTATCTGTGAAATGGAAATGTAAGCCTCCAGGGTCCTACTACAGAGTCAATAGATGTACATAGCGGTAATAACTGGGTTGCTGAGCGGATGGTAAGTCATACAGAGCCGACAGCCAGACATATCTTAAGTGCAGAATATAAACACCTCCCAGGATTTTCACGAATTTGAGACCCTTGGACAGCTGGATCATTGCGGAAAATGGTAGGTAAGTGATAGTGAGACCGTGCCGAGCTTGGGTTATTGGTTTGCTGCTCCGCAATTTAGGATGCAAATCCCCAACTCCTGAATCACTCTGAGATCCCAGGGAAACGGGCAGTGAGCACTGGGGCCCCATAGCGCCACCGTGCCCGAACTCCACCAGGACATGGTCAGAAGAGATTGTGTAATTAGTAGTTTGGGCGCCTTCCTGGTTGAATGTCCTGCACAGTGTTTCTGTAAATGCAGCATGATGTCTATCAAGCAGGCAGCACCATAATTGTTTTGCAGACTTGTCGGCGTGGGTATGCCCTGGGCTATAGAAGAGCCCACTGTCTGATTATTGTATTGGGGTTCCAATGCTGTCTACTCAAGCGTGATCACACTCGAAGTAAGGAATCAGTAGGTGAATGGTTTTCAAAGTTGTAACATGGCCTGCAGGCATATTTAGAAAGCGCTGTATCCTTATTCCAAGATGGCGCCTGTTGAACCTGACAAACTGCTTAAGGATAGCCCAGGATTCAAAAGTGAGCTGGAAAAGCTTAATACAGTCCTATTTGGGAGAATAATGAGCACGGATTGTCCCTCATAATTCAATGAAATTAAGATAGATTTACTTCTTGCAGATGAGGAGCCGCTCAAACATGTGACTGCTCTATAGGTAGCTGACTCTGCCCCCCCCCAAATTGATTTTTAATTGGTATATCCTACTGCTATTATTTTATGGACTCTATATAGCCCATATAGGCCTAGATTACAAGCACTAACTGTGCTCAAGTTAATTCAATAGCGCTCCTATTATTGCACTTAAATTAAAAGTTGAAAATAAAAAGTAAGTGGGCAAGCAAAAGACTTAGGCACGCTAGCATCTGGAGGTCAGATAGTGTGACTGCACCAATTTTTCTTTCACCATAGACTATGGGGCATGCTCATCTAGCTTTCATTTACATGCTAACCTGAAGTTACGTTTGGACAACTGCGCTAAAGCCAAGGTGCATTTAGAAATACTTTAAATACCTATCGTCTAGATTACGAGTTTTGCATTATGAGTGAAAAAGCCTCATAACGCTGCTTTTTCACTAACGCTGGTATTACGAGTTTTGCAGGTATATCTGTACCGCACACTTTTTTGGCCGTAACGCAACAAAACTACCACTGCTTTCAAAAAGTCCTTTTTCAATGGGACTTCCATAGCGCCGGTATTACGAGTTTGCCTGTCCGGCCAAAAAGTGAGCGGTACAGCCTATACCGCCAAGATCCATACCGTAAACTGAAAGTCGCTAGTTATGGGTTTTACGCTACAAAGCTGTAGCATAAAACGCATAACTAAAGTGTTACAAAGTACACTAACACCCATAAACTACCTATTAACCCCTAAACCGAGGCCCTCCCGTATCGCAAGCTCTAAAATAAAATTATTAACCCCTACTCTGCC
This sequence comes from Bombina bombina, assembly GCF_027579735.1. Classification (NCBI taxonomy): domain Eukaryota; kingdom Metazoa; phylum Chordata; class Amphibia; order Anura; family Bombinatoridae; genus Bombina; species Bombina bombina. The sequence goes on along the minus strand of NC_069509.1, from coordinate 84,772,038 downwards.
GCTCCCGACATCGCTGCCACTATAATAAACATATTAACCGCTAAACCGCCGCACTCCCACATCGTAAACACTAGTTAATCTGCTGTCCCTAACATCGCCGCCACCTACATTACTGTTATTAACCCCTAATCTGCTGCCCCCAAAATCGCTGCCACTATACTAAAGTTATTAACCCCTAAACCTAACCCTAAGTCTAACCCTAACACCCACTAACTTTAATATAATTAAAATAAATCTAAATAAAAATTACTATCATTAACTAAATAATTCCTATTTAAAACTAAATACTTACCTGTAAAATAAACCCCAAGCTAGTTACAATATAACTAATAGTTACATTGTAGCTAGCTTAGGTTTTATTTTTATTTTACAGCTAAGTTTGTATTTATTTTAACTAGGTAGAATAGTTAGCAAATAGTTATTAACTATTTACTAGCTACCTAGTTAAAATAAATACACATTTACCTGTAAAATAAAACCTAACCTGTCTTATACTAAAAACTAACCTTACACTACAATTAAATAAATTACATTAATTAAATACAATTAACTAAATTACAAAAAAACAAACAAACACTAAATTACAAAAAACCCCCACTAAATTACACAAAATAAAAAAGGAATTATCAAACAAACTAATTACACCTAATCTAATAGCCCTATCAAAATAAAAAAGCTCCCCCAAAATAAAAAAAAACCTAGCCTAAACTAAACTGCCAATAGCCCTTAAAAGGGCCTTTTGCGGGGCATTGCCCCAAAGAAAATAGCTCTTTTACCTGTAAAAAAAATACAAACAACCCCCCCAACAGTAAAACCCACCACCCACACACCCAAACCCCCCAAATAAAATCCTATCTAAAAAACCTATGCTCCCCATTGCCCTGAAAAGGGCATTTGGATGGGCATTGCCCTTAAAAGGACATTTAGCTCTTTTTCAGCCCAAACCCTAAGATAAAAATAAAACCCACCCAATAAACCCTTAAAAAAAAACTAACACTAACCCCCGAAGATCCACTTACAGTTTTTGAAGACCGGACATCCATCCTCAACGAAGTCGGGAGAAGTCTTCATCCAAGCTGGGAGAAGTCTTCATCCAAGCGGCAAGAATTGGTCCTCCAGACGGGCAGAAGTCTTCATCCAGACAGCATCTTCTATTTACATCCTTCCGACGTGGAGCGGCTCCATCTTTAAGACATCCGGCGCGGAGCATCCTCTTCTTTCGACGGCTAGTGAAGAATTCAGGTTCCTTTAAGGGACGTCATCCAAGATGGTGTCCCTTAATTCCGATTGGCTGATAGAATTCTATCAGCCAATTGGAATTAAAATTGAAAAAATCCTATTAGCTGATCCGATCCAATGAGTTTAAATCAGCATGGTTTTATGAGACATAGGTCATGTCAAACTAATCTAATTAGATTCTACGAGAAAGTAAGTAAAAAACAAAATTTATGCTTACCTGATAAATTTCTTTCTCTTGTGGTGTATCCAGTCCACGGGTTCATCCATTACTTGTGGGATATTCCCCTTCCCAACAGGAAGTTGCAAGAGCACACCCACAGCAGAGCTGTCTATATAGCTCCTCCCCTAACTGCCACCTCCAGTCATTCGACCGAAGACAAGTAAGAAAAAGGAGAAACTATAGGGTGCAGTGGTGACTGTAGTTTAAAAAATAAAAACACCTGCCTTAAAGTGACAGGGTGGGCCGTGGACTGGATACACCACAAGAGAAAGAAATTTATTAGGTAAGCATAAATTTTGTTTTCTCTTGTAAGGTGTATCCAGTCCACGGGTTCATCCATTACTTGTGGGATACCAATACCAAAGCTTTAGGACACGGATGAAGGGAGGGACAAGGCAGGTACTTAAACAGAAGACACCACTGCTTGTAAGACCTTTCTCCCAAAAATAGCCTCCGAGGAAGCAAAAGTATCAAATTTGTAGAATTTAGAAAAAGTATGAAGCGAAGACCAAGTCGCCGCCTTACAAATCTGTTCAACAGAGGCCTCATGTTTAAAAGCCCATGTGGAAGCTACTGCTCTAGTAGAATGAGCTGTAATTCTTTCAGGAGGCTGCTGGCCAGCAGTCTCATAGGCTAAACGAATTATGCTTCTTAGCCAAAAAGAAAGAGAAGTTGCCAAAGCCTTTTGGCCTCTCCTCTTTCCAGAGTAGACAACAAACAATGCAGATGTTTGACGAAAATCCTTAGTAGCTTGCAAATAAAACTTTAAAGCACGAACCACGTCAAGATTGTGTAACAGACGTTCCTTCTTTGAAGAAGGATTAGGACACAGTGACGGAACAACAATTTCCTGATTGATATTCCTATTAGATACTACCTTAGGAAGAAACCCAGGTTTTTTACGCAAAACTACCTTATCTGCATGGAAGATCAGATAAGGGGAATCACACTGCAAGGCAGATAACTCTGAAACTCTTCGAGCCGAAAAGATAGCTACTAAAAACAGAACTTTCCAAGATAAAAGCTTGATATCTATGGAATGCAAGGGTTCAAACGGAACCCCTTGAAGAACCTTAAGAACTAAATTTAAACTCCATGGCGGAGCAGCAGGTTTAAACACAGGCCTGATTCTAACCAAAGCCTGACAAAATGCCTGAACGTCTGGAACATCAGCCAGGCGCTTGTGCAAAAGAATAGACAGAGCAGAAATCTGTCCCTTTAAGGAACTAGCCGATAATCCCTTTTCCAATCCTTCTTGAAGAAAAGATAGTATCCTGGGAATCCTGACCTTACTCCACGAGTAACCCTTGGATTCACACCAATGAAGATATTTACACCATATCTTATGATAGATTTTCCTGGTGACAGGCTTTCGAGCCTGAATCAAGGTATCAATGACCAACTCGGAGAAACCACGTTTTGATAAAATCAAGCGTTCAATCTCCAAGCAGTCAGACGCAAGAAACTAGATTTGGATGTTTGAATGGACCTTGGAGTAGAAGGTCCTGCCTCAGCGGCAGAGTCCATGGTGGAAAGGATGACATGTCCACCAGATCTGCATACCAAGTCCTGCGTGGCTACGCAGGTGCTATCAAAATCACCGAAGCTCTCTCCTGCTTGATCTTGGCAATCAGACGAGGGAGGAGAGGAAACGGTGGAAACACATAAGCCAGGCTGAAGGACCCGGGCACTGCTAGAGCATCTATCAGCGTCGCCTGGGGATCCCTCGACCTGGACCCGTAACGAGGAAGCTTGGCATTCTGACGAGACGCCATCAGATCCAGTTCTGGTTTGCCCCATAATTGAATCAGCTGGGCAAATACCTCGGGATGGAGCTCCCACTCCCCCGGATTAAAAGTCTGCCGACTTAGAAAGTCCGCCTCCCAGTTCTCTACTCCTGGGATATGGATAGCAGATAGATGGCAAGAGTGAATCTCCGCCCATAGAATTATCTTTGAAACTTCCATCATTGCCAGGGGACTCCTTGTTCCCCCCTGATGGTTGATATAGGCTACAGTCGTGATATTGTCCGACTGAAATCTGATGAACTTGACCGCAGCTAGCTGAGGCCAAGCCTGAAGAGCATTGAATATCGCTCTGAGTTCCAGAATGTTTATCAGAAGGAGGGCTTCCTCCTGAGTCCACGAACCCTGAGCCTTCAGGGAGTTCCAGACCGCACCCCAGACCAGAAGGCTGGCATCTGTCGTCACTATAGTCCACTCTGGCCTGCGGAGACTCATTCCCCTGGACAGGTGAACCCGAGCTAACCACCAGAGAAGAGAATCCCTGGTCTTTTGATCCAGATTTAACAGAGGAGACAAATCTGTGTAGTCCCCATTCCACTGATTGAGCATGCAAAGTTGCAGTGGTCTGAGATGTAGGCGGGCAAACAGAACTATGTCCATTGCCGCTACCATTAGGCCGATCATTTCCATACACTGAGCCACTGACGGCCGAGAATTGGAATGAAGAACACAGCAGGAAGTTAGAAGCTTTGATATCCTGACCTCTGTCAGAAAAATGTTCATTTCTACTGAATCTATCAGAGTTCCTAGGAAGGAAACTCTTGTGAAGGGAGAAAGAGAACTCTTTTCTCTGTTCACTTTCCACCCGTGAGACCTCAGAAAGGCCAGAACAATGTCCGTATGGGACTTGGCTATTTGAAAAGTCGACGCCTGAATCAGAATGGCGCCGTGGCTAACCCGAAGGGAAGAGCCACAAGCTGGTAATGCCTGTCTAGGAAGGCGAACCTTAGGGACTGATGATGCTCTCTGTGAATCGGAATGTGTAGATAAGCATCCTTTAAGTCCACGGTAGTCATATATTGACCCTCCTGGATCATAGGGAGGATGGTTCGAATTGTCTCCATTTTGAAGGATGGGACCCTGAGAAATTTGTTTAGGATTTTGAGATCCAAGATTGGTCTGAAATTTCCCTCTTTTTTGGGAACTATAAACAGGTTTGAATAGAAACCCTGCCCTGTTCCTCTCTTGGAACTGTGTGGATCACTCCCATAACCAGTAGGTCTTGAACGCAACGTAAGAATGCCTCTCTCTTTATCTGGTTTGCAGATAATTGTGAGAGATGAAATCTCCCCTTTGGAGATGAACCTTTGAATTCCAGAAGATAACCCTGGGAAACAATCTCTAGTGCCCAGGGATCCTGGATGTCTCTTGCCCAAGCCTGGGCGAAGAGAGAAAGTCTGCCCCCTACTAGATCCGGTCCAGGATCGGGGGCTACCCCTTCATGCTGTCTTAGAGGCAGCAGCAGGCTTCTTGGCCTGCTTCCCTTTGTTCCAAGTCTGGTTAGGTCTCCAGACTGGTTTGGACTGGGTGAAATTTCCCTCTTGTTTTGCATTAGAGGAAACCAAAGCTGTGCCACCCTTGAAGTTTCGAAAGGAACGAAAATTATTCTGCTTGGTCCTTAATTTGCTGGACCTATCCTGAGGAAGGGCATGACCCTTTCCTCCAGTAATGTCAGAGATGATCTCCTTCAGACCAGGCCCGAATAGGGTCTGTCCTTTGAAGGGTATGTTAAGAAGCTTAGACTTTGAAGTAACGTCTGCTGACCAGGACTTAAGCCATAGCGCCCTGCGTGCCAGAATGGCAAAACCTGAATTCTTAGCCGTCAGCTTGGTTAAATGAAAAACGGCGTCAGAAATAAAGGAATTAGCTAATTTAAGAGCTTTAATCCTGTCTAAAATATCATCTAACGGGGTCTCCACCTGTAGAGCCTCCTCAAGAGACTCGAACCAGAAAGCCGCTGCAGCAGTAACTGGGGCAATGCATGCAAGAGGCTGGAGAATAAAACCTTGATGTATAAAAATTTTCTTAAGGAGACCCTCCAATTTTTTATCCATAGGATCTAGGAAAGCACAACTGTCCTCGACGGGGATAGTTGTACGCTTCGCTAGGGTAGAGACTGCTCCCTCCACCTTAGGGACCGTCTGCCACGAGTCCCGTATGGCGGCATCTATGGGAAACATCTTTTTAAAAGCAGGAGGGGGAGAGAACGGCACACCTGGTCTATCCCATTCCTTAGTAATAATTTCCGAAAACCTCTTAGAAACTGGAAAAACATCAGTGTAAACAGGCACTGCAAAGTACTTGTCCATCTTACACAATTTCTCTGGAACTACAATGGGTTCACAGTCATCCAGAGTCGCTAAAACCTCCCTAAGCAATAAGCGGAGGTGTTCGAGCTTAAATTTAAACGCTGTCATTTCAGAATCAGACTGAAGCACGCCTTCCCTGAATCTGAAATGTCACCCACAGATAGAAGCTCTCCTGCCTCAGCTTCTGAGTATTGTGAGGGTATATCGGACACAGGTATTAAAGCGTCAAAGCTCTGTATTAGTTCTGGCCCCAGAGCTGTCTCGCTTTCCTTGTAACCCTGGCAGTTTGGACAATACCTCTGTAAGGGTATTAGTCATAACTACCGCCATGTCCTGTAAGGTAAAACAATTAGACGCGCTAGATGTACTTGGCGTCACTTGAGCGGGAGTTATAGGTTCTGACACATGGGGAGAGCTAGATGGCATAATCTCCCTTTTTTTCAGTCAGAGAATCCTCTGGAGATAAATCTTTAAGAGCCATAATATGGTCTTTATAGTTTATAGAAATTTCAGTACATTTGGTACACATTCTAAGAGGGGGTTCCATCATGGCTTCCAAACATATTGAACAAGGAGTTTCCTCTATGTCAGACATGTTTAACAGACTAGTAATGAGACAAGCAAGCTTGGAAAACACTTTAATAAAGGTGAAACAGTAATTAAACAAAAACGTTACTGTGCCTTTAAGAGAAAAAAACTAGCACTTAAACTGCAAAACAGTGTAAAAATATAGTAAAGTCTTCGAAATTTTTACAATGTGTGTAAGGGACTAAAGCAACATTGCACCCACTTGCAAATGGATGATTAACCCCTTAGCCCCCAAACCGGATTCAAAAACGTCAACCATTGAGCAACTGCCACAGCTCTGCTGAGGCTCCTACCTGCCCTCAAATACAATTTGGTGAAGGAATAAACCCCTTATAATGGTCCTCAGATGCCAAAGGACTCCTCTAGGGAAGCTGGATGTCTCAGTCTGAATTAAAACTGAGCAGCAATAGCGCTAAAATAGGCCCCTCCCACCATGTACTGGATGTCAGAGGGGCCTTAAGAAAATACTCCTAGGAGTATCTGACTAGCCATGTGGAAAACTAGGCCCCAAATAAAGATTTATCTCCCTCAGAGAAAAAACGTTCTATTTATGAAAACATGTAAACGTTTTGACACTGAATAATATTAACATGAGTATTACCCTGTTTTGTAAGCATGATCCCAGTCGCTGTTAAACCACTGCATCACACTTGCCTCAAATACACAAGGCTCTGTCAGCATTTTCTAGAACTTATTTCATCTCTCTAGAAATAAAAATACTGAACATACCTCAAAGCAGGTAATCTGCAGACCGTTCCCCCAACTGAAGCTTTCTTCCATACTCTTCAGTTATGTGTGAGAACAGCAATGGACCTTAGTTACAAACCGCTAAGATCATCAACCTCCAGGCAGAATTCTTCATCTAATTTCTGCCTGAGAGTAAAAACAGTACAACGCCGGTACCGTTTAAAAATAACAAACTTTTGATTGAAGATAACACTACACTAAGTCACCACTTATCTCTTGATACTTCCCTTGTCGAGAGTTGCAAGAGAATGACTGGGGGTGGCAGTTAGGGGAGGAGCTATATAGACAGCTCTGCTGTGGGTGTGCTCTTGCAACTTCCTGTTGGGAAGGAGAATATCCCACAAGTAATGGATGAACCCGTGGACTGTATACACCTTACAAGAGAAATATAGATAAAGGGGAATCAGTGGATGTGATATACTTAGATTTTGCAAAGGCGTTTGATACAGTGCTACATGAGAGATTAATGTACAAAATTAAGGGACTGGAAAGTTATGTAAGGTCATTAGGTCAGAGCAAGATGAACTTTCGTTACAAGGGGATCTGCAAAAATTATAAGTATGGGCAGGTAAATGGAAAATGAGATTTAATACGGGAAAATGTAAGGTTCTACATTTTGGAAGTAAAAATAAGCAGGCAATGTATTATTTAAATACAAGCCAAACAGAGGAAAGGGATTTGGGAGTAGTAATAGATAACAAGCTAACAATGGGTGCACAATGCAAGGCAGTGGCTTCTAAGGCTAATAAGATACTAGCATGTATTAAAAGAGGCATTGATTCAAGGGAGGAAAGCATAATTCTGTCACTATATAAATCCCTGGTAAGACCTCACCTTGAGTATGGAGTGCAGTTCTGGGACCAATCTCAAAAAAAGACATTGCAGACCTAGAAAAAGTTCAGAGAAGGGCAACAATCTAATAAGGGTGATTGAGAATTTAAGCTATGAGGAGAGGTTAGCCAAATTGGGTCTGTTTTATCTAGAAAAAAGGCGCTTGAGAGGTGACATGATTACTTTATATAAATATATTCAAGGCCCGTATACAGAGATGGCAGAAGCTCTGTTTATTCCAAGAAAATTGTTTGTGACAACAGGTCACTATTTAAGGCTGGAAGAAAGGAGATTTAATCTCCTGCAACGGAAATGTTTTTTTCACTGTAAGAGCAATAAAATTGTGGAACTCATTACCAAAGGAGGTAGTGAATGTCAATTCCTTAGATACATTTAAAAATGTTTTTGATACATTTCTGGCTAGAAACAGAATTCATGGATATGATTGCTTATATTAAATGGGTCACCTTTTAGTGGGATTAATTTAAACTCAACTGGAGCTTTTTTGTAAGTATATTTGATTTGTATAGATTGAACTCGATGGACTTCTATCTTTTTTCAACCTCATCTACTATGTTACTACTATGTAATATGTGATCATCTGGAGAGAGAAAAAATAAAATAAAACCTAAATCTAAAGAAGAACTCTGGGAAGTGCTGAAAGAAGCCTGGTATAATATACCAGAAGAATACTTCACAAAACTTCAGGACAGTCTCCTCAAAAGAGTTCAAGATGTGCTTAGTGCCAAGGGAGGTCACACTGAATACTGACTTTTGCCTGAAGAAGCCATTTTGTTCTGAAAATTGTTTTTTATATTTTGTGTACATATATCCTGTATGTTCTGTTTGTATCTTAATAAAGAGACCGAAAAATGTATTTGGATGGTCATTAAAACCTTAATAAAACAACAAAGCTGGTGGTGGCTTAAGACTTTTGCACAGTACTGTGTATATATATATATATATATATATAATACATACAGTACATATATATATATATATATATATATATATATATATATATATATATATATATATATATATATATATATATATATATATAGGGCAAAAACAGGTAATCTTCCTCGATGAAAGAACCAAAGGGGCAAAATAAAAATAATATACCAGTATAAGAAATAACATTCTTACAACCAATCACGTGATAAATTTATTTCGTTATAACAAGGATAAAAAAAATAAAACCATTTACTAGTGGTTAAAGTTAAAGTGAAGGTAAAGTTTTCCGTTTTTGTAACCTTTATTCTATTACTCATCTATTATATAGTATGATCGCTATTTTTTTTTTTTGCTATTTGTATATATATGATTGTATTATAAACTGTTTATATTTACGTTCTCGGCCGGTCTTAGCTCCTCCCTCCATGTGTTTCCGGGTTTTTTACTCTATTACATACAGAGCCGTCCCACCCGCTCTATAAGTACTTCAAAAGCATGTTCCCGATTGCCGGACAACTTGCGCATGCGCACACTTCGCCGTACATTCGATTTGCGCCTGCGTGACTGAAATAATGTTAGACCATGCGCTAAACTGGAACGAGCGTTGATAATAACAGAGAGGAAGTGAAGGCACCGCATGCGCATAGAGTCCAGTAATGCGGTGACGTAATATGATGGCCGCCTAATGGCCAGTGTTTCAATTGGCTTATCAAAAAACGTGACTGGGCTTAGAAAAAAAAATAAAAAAACAGGTTGTTTTAACAGTGTTCAGAATTGGATGAATAAACGGTAAAAACAAAATTTAATTTTAGAGTATTTACAGGGGAAACAATCTAATAGATGAAACTTAACCTTCACTTTAAGATTGATAAATAAAGTGAAAACAATAGATCAACCATTCGCTTGACATCGCAAAAACGTTTTGCCCCAAAATATCTCTAGAATTTTCATAAATACTGGCGACATTTTTTACTTCAGACATTGCGAGCTATTGCGGAAATAATTACAACTTTTTAGGCGCATTTTTTCGGGAATTTATCAATTTTGCCCCTGTTGTATGTATGTATGTATGTATATATGTATATATATATATATATATATATATATATATATATATATATATATATATATATATATATATATATATATATATATATAAAATTATCTTCTACATAAAGAGAACATTTATGTAACCCCTTGTGCCAATTGGGTGTAGTTACTACATCACACAGTACTTTGCCCAGGAGGGGCAGCTTGTCTACACTATGGCAAAAGATTATGAAGGAAGGGATTGGCCCATTTTTGGTTTAGCACCCTGGATAGCACTTGCTGATTGGTGGCTACATTAAGCCACCAATCAGCAAGCGCTACCCAGGTTCTGAACCTAAAATGGGCCAGCTCCTATGCTTTCATTCCTGCTTTTTCAAATAAAGATACCAAGAGAACAAAGAAAAATTCATAATAGGACTAAATTAGAAAGTTGTTTAAAATTGCAGCTCTATCTGAATCATAAAAGGTTTAGTATCCCTTTAATTTCACAAAGCTTTGCAATATATACTTTTTAAAATTGTTTTCTTTTCATATAATTATCATTTAAAAGCTGTAAGTATGAACCTTTGGGATTTGCATCTATACAAGCAGGGATCAATCTATCATGCTTGTTTTGGATCTGACAATTGATTTATTCCCCCCCCCCCAGTAATTACTAGTGATGGTTTTCTGCATAGAAAAAAAGTCAGAAAGGAACACGGAATTTCAATGAAAAGGGAGAAATTAGATTTATTTACATATAAAAAAAACGTACAACTTCCACACACATACACGTGTTTTTCTCAATGTACACTGATATTTTTAGTTAAAAGGCAAACCCTGTCACTTAGCTTTAACCTAAATACAAATAATGGTTTATATTTAGCATTTAGCAGACCAAGTGCGCATGCTGTTTGCTTTTTGCAATGGCTGGAAAGCTTCTGGATTATTAAAAATACATGGAAGAGATGCATTAACTGTAATACATCATAAATAATAAAAAGACAGCTTTTCTACTAGGGAAGATCTTCTGAGATCATGTGTTTTTGTTTATTTTGTTCCATAATAGTCCAATTTGATACAACCAATCAGACGCTTTATCACGCAGAGTTCCTGGCTCCTTGTCATCTCGGGTTACCGCCGCTGCCATGTTTTCCTGGGCACTTATGAGTTACACATGCTGCAGGGTGTGCAGGGAGGAACATGTATTGTTTCTGGTCCGTAATATTTATATGCACTATTCATATTCCTCCCAGCTATAAGTGTCCAGTAAAACATGGCTGAGGTGGCAACCCTATAATTCCACCTAATGAGCTTCTGAAACAGTACAGGGCATGCTTTGAACATTCTGTGGTACTGGCATGCACATACTGAAGTACTAATACTGAGCATGTGCAATAGCGCTATAGTACAAGCATCGAAAGCAGCACATTCAACAGCGCAATATCTCAGTATGGTCTTTGGGATATCACCCCTTCTACAGCATTCTCTAAGAGGAAAAATATATAAACATTAAACACCACACATAATAGTCAGAACTCACTTGGATGCACACAGTTAGGCTAAAAGTGAAGAGTTTGCTTCAGCATTTGTGATAAGCCCAGCGACCACTCCATAATCTGCTTTTTGTAAGCAGTTAAAGGGACATTCCGGTCAAAATTTAACTGCACATAGATGAATTACATCTTTGAATAAGAAACATATTTGCAATATAAATGTATTGGCAAAAATGCTTCTAGTAACAGTGATCACTGTTTTAGTGTTACCATTTCTTTTTCTGCACGTGCATGTGAAGCATAGCTAGATATTCTCAGAGCACCAGCATTTTAAATATTGCAGCTGCTCAGAGTGCCAGTGGGGCTTGTATCATGTCAGATATTATTAAACGGAGTCATTACCAGATGGTACAAGCACGTGCTGAGCAAGTGCTGTGTTTAAAATGCTGGTGCACGGTGCATACTTAAATACACATTTGAAACAGCTATAGATTTTTTTAGAAGCATTTTTGCTAATACATGTATATTACAAAATGTTTCTATTCAAAACTGAAATGCACCCATGTGGATTACAATTTTGGCTGGAATGTCCCTTTAACCCTAGAGCAGCTTGTGTGCACCCATATGGCACCCTTATGCTTTTAGCCGTGAGCATCCAAGTAAGTGTTGACTATTCTGTGTGTTGTTTTATATTTTTATGTGAGTGTACCCACTCCAGTTTGAGAGTGCAGTCCACTTACAGATTTTATATATATACATGGATATAAGTGATTTAGTACAGAAAAGGTGCAAAAATTACATGCTCTCATTTATTAGAGGATGTGATTTTAGCACTAATGACCCTACAGTGCTATGTTTAACCCTGCAAAGGAGCAGGTACAGTTGATAAGACAATCAGCAGTGATGATTGTTTACAACAGAAGCTAACCTTAAAGTGATGGTAAACTCTCCCCTATATAGAAACATATCTGGAATGTAAGTGATATGTTAGATGGAGTTCACAGCTTTAACTTACTATTTAATGTAGATATAAAATTCAAATTGATCCCCAATCAGTGTTCTAGCTACAACCAAAGTGCCATATGGGGAGAGCACTGATTGGAGAAAAAAATCAAACTGTTAGCTTACAGAAAAATTGACTTTTGAAGTGGGTGGCAGAGCTCGGTAAATTTCAGTGCTTCGTAAGTTATATTATTATTATTATCGGTTATTTGTAGAGCGCCAACAGATTCCGCAGCGCTATAAACAAAGGGGAGTATAAAACAATTAAGGGATAAAGTGGGTAGAGGGCCCTGCCAAGAGTTGCACTGTTGTAATCCACTCTTAAGAAGGTGATCTACAAACAGCTGGACTCTTAAGGTTACATGCTAAGGGGGTTCAGGGGATAGCAATGGAGGAGTGGAACTGGTATAAAGTAAGGTTAGGTTATAGCACATCTTCATTACAACTGACGAATTAAACTCCATCTAAACTATCACTTACTTACTTATCACTTAGATCTGGTTTAATAAAGGGGAGAGTTTAGCATCACTTTAAACAAAAACTGATATCTGTCACTAAGCCCTAAAGAACCAGAATTCTCCACCCCGCAACTTTAACAGCCAATCTAAAACCCACCTCTGAGTAGGGTTGCCACCACAGCCACCATTTCTCTATACACTTATGAGTTACACGTGCTGCAGGTTGTGCAGGGAGGAATATGAATAGTGCATAGGAATAGTGCTATCCAGAAAATCAATGCATGGTCCTTCCTGCACACCCTGCAGCATGTGTAACTCATAAGCGTCCAAGAAAACATGGCTCTGGTGGCAACCCTACCTGGGAGCAAGTGAAGTCCTCTCTTCAAAATTCAAAATAACTGGGAACTATAGCCTCACTTCCACTTTCCCTCACATATATGCCCTCATATCCTCGCCCTTTCCCCTCCTATAAAACCTCTTGTGCTGCTCCTCCACTGGGTCAAATCCCCCCACCCAACCCTATTACGTTCCCCTCCACTGAGGGGGGGGTTGTCTGACAATGAAGTTCTTCGGCAAGCAGATCTATAACTTTTAGTAGAGTGAATAAGTGCAGATTTATATGGCCAAGACAAGTCAGTGTGGTTAATAAACAGCAATATCAGACAATGCAGCTGCCTAAGGGGGGCAGCTCTTGCTGATTGGTGCCTACAATGTAGCCACCAATCAGCAAGTGCTACCCAGGGTGCTGAACTAGAAATGGCCCAGTTAAGCTTACAATACTGCTTTTCAAAAAAAAGATAGCAAGAGAACAAAGAAAATTTGATAATAGGAGAAAATTAGAAAGTTGCTTAAAATTGCATGCTCTATCTGAATCATGATATAAAAAAATGGGTTTAGTATCCCTTTAATGTGTTAAAGCCTTTTATTATTACACTACGGTTTGCAAATCATTAGTCGTTTAACCTTTACAAAGGCATTAAACACATAACTAAAATTAGCTCCAGAGCAGCAATACACTACTGGCAGCTAGCTGAACACATCCATCAGGTGAGCCAATGAGGCATATGCACCAATCACCAGCTATTCCCAGTACTTCGCTGCTTCTCATGAGCCTACCTAGATATACTTTTCAACAAAGATACCAAAAGAACAAAGTAGCTCTGATAATATTGAAAAGTCTCTTAAAGTGAAGGTTAATTTAGATGAATCGGTGCCCGTTTTTTAATAAACCTATTAAAAACAAGGGCACTTTAATTCATCAAAATTGACATTTCACTCGTTTTCTTCAAATACTTACCTTTTAATCCTGACAGCCGCTGCATAGCTTCCTTCACCCGTCGCAAGCCCACTTCGCGGGTCCAAAATGATGAATCCGGCTTCCTCCAATCAGGCCATGATTCCCCAGGGGGGAAGCCGTGATTGGAGGAAGCCGGATTCGTCATTTCTGATGTATGAAGAGGTTTCTGATGGCCGGGGGAATCGCTGGAGCAGATGTAAAGATTAAAAGGTAAGCATTTGTAGAAAACAAGTGAAATGTCAATTTTGATGAATTAAAGTGCCCTTGTTTTTAATAGGTTTATTAAAAAACGGGCACTAATTCATCCAAATTGGACCTTCACTTTAAGGGCAGAAACAGTTAGCAGAAAGCACATGTGGTATTAACATACCAATAAGCATAAAGATCTAGTGTAGAACATTGATTGATACAAAGAAATTAAGTCCCCTAGTGATTCCATTTCCTGTAATACATAAGTACTTTATCTGCAAATGCTCTATGGAAAAAAAGCAGTGTGACATCTGCGTCCTTGATTAACCCCTTGACTGACAAAAAGGGCAGCCAAAAGATTAACTCCTAATGCACAAGCAAGATTATTACTGGACTCAATAAAACATTTTTATGAGTGAATGCAATATCTATACCATCATCAGACCCTGCTCAGATTAAACAGTAAATTCATCACAATAAAATCAGGAGCATGATTATTATCAACAAATAGACCAGAATTCTGCTAAAACCATTTTTTGTTTTTCTCTTGAGCACACTTAGACCCTACCAGATATATATAAATAAAAACTGTTGCATAGGAAATAAGAACATCTAGGCAAGGAGAGAGAGAGGGGAGAGAGAGAAGAGAGAGAGAAGAGAGAGAGGAGAGAGAGAGAGAGAGAGAGAGAGGGGGGGGAGAAAGAGAGAGAGAGGAGAAAGAGAGAGAGGGAGAGAGAGAGGAGAAAGAGAGAGAGAGAGAGGAGAAAGAGAGAGAGAGGAGAAAGAGAGAGAGGAGAGAGAGAGAGAGAGAGAGAGAGAGAGAGAGAGAGAGAGAGAGAGAGAGAGAGAGAGAGAGAGAGAGAGGAGAAAGAGAGAGGGAGAGGGAGAGGAGAAAGAGAGAGAGAGGGAGAGAGAGAGAGAGAGAGAGAGAGAGAGAGAGAGAGAGAGAGAGAGAGAGAGAGAGAGAGAGAGAGAGAGAGAGAGAGAGAGGAGAAAGAGAGAGATGAGAGAGAGAGAGAGAAAGGAGAAAGAGAGAGATGAGAGAGAGAGAGAGAGAGAGAGAGAGAGAGAGAGAGAGAGAGAGAGAGAGAGAGAGAGAGAGAGAGAGAGAGAGAGAGAGAGAGAGGAGAAAGAGAGAGGAGAGAGAGAGAGGAGAAAGAGAGAGGAGAAAGATAAAGGAGAAAGAGAGAGAGAGAGGAGAAAGAGAGAGCAGAAAGAGAGAGAGGAGAAAGGGAGAGGGAGAGAGAGAGAGGAGATAGAGAGAGAGAGAGAGAGAGAGAGAGAGAGAGAGAGAGAGAGAGAGAGAGAGAGAAGAGAAAGACAGAGGAGAAAGAGAAAGGAGAAAGAGAGAGAGAGAGAGAGAGAGAGAGAGAGAGGAGAAAGAGAGAGAGGAGAAAGGGAGAGAGAGAGAGGAGAGAGAGAGAGGAGAAAGAGAGAGAGAGAGAGAGAGAGAGAGAGAGAGAGAGAGAGAGAGAGGAGAAAGAGAGGGAGAGAGAGAGGAGAGAGAGAAGAGAAAGAGAGGGAGAGGGAGAGAGAGAGAGAAGAGAGAGGGAGAGAGAGAGAGAGAAGAAAGACAGAGAGAGGGAGAGAGAGAGAGAGAGAGGAGAAAGAGAGAGAGAGATATCAAGTTTGCCCAGACCTAATCAGTCCCAATTCCCAGGCCTTTTTATTTTTTTTAAATTCCAAATATTACCAGATCAAAAGAATGTTTTACACAATACTGATACTTCCATTTTTTCTTCCCAAATTCAAATGCAGATCCTACCTCATCCGTTTATAATTAAAGGAATATAAAAGTGCAAAACTAAAATGCTTTAATATGTTAGTGCATTTTATCACTGCAGTATTGCTTATATATAACCATGTATTTAACCACTACAAACAGTTTAAACATATAGTTCAAGTCAGCTCCAGAGCAGCAATGAAGTTCTGGTCCCTATATAAGCACATTTGATGAGCCAATTAAAAGAGGCATATGTGCGTAGCCACAAATCCCCCAGCTAGTTCCCAGTAATGCTTTGCTGCACCTACGAATATGTACATTTTCTTTTCAACAAAGAATACCAAAAGTACAAATAACAGAAGTCAATTTAAAAGTGTTTTAAAATGACATGCTCTACCCTTGTCATGAAGATTTCATTTTTGTACTTTTCTTCACACAAATACAGTAGATTGTGTAGTATTCATGTCTGATTCACAAGTATTGCAGTATGTAGTGATACGTTTTATTTGACTAGGGCTAGATTACAAGAGGCGCACTACTTTTACTACTCTTCCTACCTGTCAAACCGTACCTTTAGTGTAGCCTTCTCTGGGACCTCCTCTGCCCCACCACCACTTTCTGTTGGGGTACCGCAAGGCTCTGTCCTCGGTCCCCTTCTCTTCTCAATCTACACGTTATTATTAGGTTCCCTAATAAAGTCCCACGGGTTCCAATATCATTTGTATGCAGACGACACCCAAATCTACTTCTCTGTGCCAGACTCGTGTCACTTACTGTCTTTCTCACATCTCTTCCTGGATGTCCTCTCACTACCTCAAGCTAAATCTCTCCAAAACTAAGCTCCTTATTTTCCCTCCTTCTTCCAAAATCTCCATCCCCATCTCTCTATAACTGTCGACAACTCCATAATTACCCCTACCCCAGATGCCCGATGTCTTGGCGTCATACTTGACTCAGATCTTTCTTTCACTCCTCATATTCAGTCCTTGGCTAAATCCTGCCGCTTCCACCATAAAAACATCTCTAAAATTTCCTTACACAAGACACAACTAAGATTTTAATCCACTCTCTCATCCTTACCCGCCTCAATTACTGCAACTCTGTCCTCTCTGGTCTCCCTAGCTGTCGCCTAGCTCCTTTACAATCCATAATGTTTATAGCGCTGCGGAATCTGTTGGCGCTCTACAAATAACCGATAATAATAGTGTGCAAACTAACGCACAAGTCTGCACCCTTTTGGAAAAGACTGTTCGCATTTTAAGTTTAAATTAAATACGAACACGAGAGTGCAATGTTATGCTTGTTGGGTTAGCGCGACTTCAGATCGCTGGTTAACTGTTACACTGGACTAAACAGTAGCGCAAAAGGCATATAAAATTATGTAACAGAGCCGTTACATTCATATTAACACAGTCTGCTAAAAATCATTGCAGAAAAATATTGCATTAAAAAGTTATAAGGGCGCAAAAATATGAGATATCAGAAAGTGCTTTTACATAGGGATCTTTAGGAACACATATATAACTATATGTATGTCTATAAATATATATGAATGTATTTCTATATGTATGTATTTATATGTGTATATATGTATTTACATATATATGGCTGCTTTTATTTTTTTTGTTCAAAACAAGGCTCCATTAAAGTCTAAGGGGTAATATGATCCTGCGTTCGCAACTTTGCGAAGTATATTTTTCTGTGCAAGGATGCGTCTGCAAGATCGCAAAATTTTAACTTGCTACCTGTAATACGCACGTAACTGGGTGCATGATGGTAAAAAAAAAGTTGAGCTCAGTTAACGCACTTGCGAGAACTCAAATTTTGTGCTCCACTCGGATTCTAGTCCATACTATTCTGGTATCTGACTCACTGGACTAACAGGGCAGCTCATATCAAATTGTCTCATTTGCACAAACATGCAGAGTAATACGGAATTTTGCATCGTTATACAAATAAATGATGATAATAATAATAATGTAACAATGTTGTTGTTTTTTTAAAGCAGTTTAAAGGGACTTAATAAAAAAGTGATTTCTGTATATGTGGTAAAAAAAATGTCCCCAATGTACAGCATTTTTTTTATTAATATGTCCCTTCTGGGACTGTACTATTATGGGACAGGGAGCAAAAAATGGGACTGTCCTGGGAAAATTAGGATAGTTCAAGTATAATGTGGAAGAAAATCTATAAACCACTGTAAAAAGCATTTCATGCTGACACGAATGGCAAAATCATTACAGAGTTGATTTGTCCTGTCCCTTTAAGTTTAAATGTGATGTGTAACTAACAAGTGACTGGTTATGTAAACCTATGTCCTGGGACCATATTGCTTACTGGCTGAAAAGGGCAAATCCCACATAAAAAATAAATAAATATATATATATATAAACAAACTTATTTATATTTAGTACAGCTACATCCATTTGAAAAGAAAATGTAATACATTTTGAAACATTGCCTTTTAGAAGGAATAGACAAAGCTTTGATTATCATGTCCCTTTTAGAAGTGTATTTTATAGTCTTTTGATTGGAAGTACATGGGTGCTGTGCTATATGTATTATATAGATAATCTTATAGTATTTGCAACTGCCTTTCCTAACTACAAATGTGCACATTATTGTGTATCTGTTTTTATATTTTGATTTGTTTTACAAACACATTTACAAACACACAGCATATTTTAAAAAGACTTTGTAGTGGAAAAGGACATACTCTAATTTGTTTAGAGCATGTAACTTTAGCACTACTGATCTGACAAGTATATGTATTTAACCCCTAAAAAGAGGTTAAACACATAGTTAAACTGCCAGCAGAGAACTGAGCAGATACTCAGGACCAACAGTTCTCTGTGGCTCCAACACATAAACTTACAGGGGGAGTAGCACTAAACATAACACTACAATTTCCCTTTAATATACAGAAAATGTAAGAACCAGATTAATATTACAGTATTCTTATATGCAAACCATTCATTGATAATTACTTTGTATAATAATTAGGAGTAATGAGTAAAATATTGAAAAAATATTGATCCATACAATATTTTTTGAGTGAATGCGGCATGTCCCCAGGGCAGGGATTTGTCAGGATCAGAATATGAGTTTTTGAAAATAGCAACAACATTTTTGCTAATCTATTCTAGACTATTATATTAATTAGAAAATGTGTTTTATCTGAAATAGTCATGGTATTTTGTCTATATAGGTGTAAAATACAAAAATGATCCTGTCTGATCTGGGTGTGTTTGTATAGATTTCACTGGGTACAATCTAGGTTTAAGTCATTTAAACCTGGATCCTGTACAATCTGTAACCATTTTTGTCAGTTAACCAGTAGGATCAGAGTAAATTTGTGCAAACCTGGTATAAATCAAAGTCTTGTTATACCAGCAGAGTTTAAAGTGCATGGAAAATCATTCATTTATACTTTTTTTTGTATATGAAATAGCTGTTTCTGCTACTTGAAACCACAACCCAATACAATTAGCTGAGCTTTTAGGGAGCACAGATATTATAATCTTATCTATCTAATTATTTACACAAAGCCATACTTAAAGAGCAATGACACATTCATCTAAACCTTCTTGTTTACATGTTTTTGTCTATAACCATTTTTCAGTATTAGGTGGAGACACAATAGGTAAAATTGGCTATTTCAAATTACAAAATAAAGGTAAATGACATTACCACATTATTTAACACACTCCAGCAAGTAAAATACATCCGTGGGAACACATTATAAAGCAGATTTAAACATACACTGTCCTTTTAAGCAATGATCTGTGTATGTTTATTATTATCATCTGGAAAAAAAAAATCTGACAAGGTCAAAAATATCTTGCTGTTACTTTGCTCCAGATAAAACGATATAGTGCAATAACACAACCCACATCTGTGTAACTTAAAATACATCTAGTAAATATAGACATTTCCCTGTATCTAAATCCAGTGAAACAAAGATA
This sequence comes from Bombina bombina, assembly GCF_027579735.1. Taxonomy (NCBI): domain Eukaryota; kingdom Metazoa; phylum Chordata; class Amphibia; order Anura; family Bombinatoridae; genus Bombina; species Bombina bombina. The sequence continues at coordinate 84,752,183 of NC_069509.1, read as the reverse complement.
ATAATTAAAAAAAGACTTACTTTAGCCAGACAGGACATCTGTACTGTGAAATTCTTCCCGTTCTGTAGATTATTAATAGTCATTGTGAATTCTGATAGAGGACCGCTCCTTCTGTGTTCCTAAAGTATACTGATGCTGGAGGATTCATAGGCTCTCCTTTTATGTCTGTGCTGCCCTCTAGTGGTTGAAAATGTGATTTCACTAATACTGTAACCACATGGTTGTTATATGTTGTATGGCATGAGTGAATGTTTATTTAAAAAAAAAAATACTTTGGGAAAATTTTGATTTAAATTTTAACCGTTTGGTTTCCGGAGCACTGCTATGTCAGACATCCCAACCTGCAAAAACTCATTTCAGGGAGGTGGCTTCATCCGCTACTGTGCCGCCACCCCCGTTATATATTGGACACCTTAAGTAGCTTTATTGCACAACCACATACAACAAACCTATTTTTCATTGATCGTACGCTTGTTCAATGTTTAAATATTTTAGAATACGAAGTTTAATTATGTGCAGTAAATAAAGTAGTATTTGTGTTTTATTTTATTAAAATCAGTGGGGGACTTTTTGGTTACTGATGCACGCTTTAAAGGGATTATTATTATTATCATTTATTTGTATAGCGCCGCCAAATTCCGTAGCGCTGGGTACAATGATAGGGGTATACAGTGACAAAGATTTGTGATAAAATACAAAACATAAAAAGACTAAACAAATCTAGCACAGGAGGAAGAGGGCCCTGCTCTGGAGAGCTCACAGTCTATAGGTTTAGGGTGCAGAGACATAAGGTTGGGGTAGCTTGTTACATTGTTTGTATTTGCAGCAGTGAGTCGGGCAGTTCATGTACATGTATTAGCTTGGTTCGGATGGAGGAGAGATGGTAAGCCTCTCTGAATAGGTGGGTTTTCAAGGATCGTCTGAAGCTATACAAGGTTGGAGACAGTCAAAGGAATAGTCAACACCAGAATTTTTGTTGTTTTAAAAGATAGATAATCCCTTAATTACCAATTCCCCAGTTTTGCATAACCAACACAATTATAATTATACACGTTTTACCTCCGTAATTACCTTGTATCTAAGCCTCAGCAGACTGCCCCCTTATTTCAGTTCTTTTGACAGACTTGCATTTTAGCCAATCAAAGCTGACTCCATGGTAAATTCATGTGCATGAGCTCAATGTTATCTATATGAAACACACCCTCTAGTGGTGAAAAACTATCAAAATGCATTTAGATTAGAGGCAGCCTTCAAGGTATAAGAAATCAGCATATAAACCCCCAAGGTTTAGCTTTCAACTAAGAATACCAAGATAACAAAGCAAAATTGGTGATAAAAGTAAATTGGAAAGTTGTTAAAAATTACATGCCCTATTTGAATCACAAAAGTTTTTTTTGGACTTGACTGTCCCTTTAAGGGTTCTATAATGTCCCAGCAACTAAAGGAATTCCTTAAAGAAACACTTTTCCGGATTTGGGCCACATTGGATCATGGTACTTAGAGTTTCAGGGAGATTGCAATCCATTTGCTGGCATCAGGGAGCCGCTATTACAATCAGGGAGACTCCCTGAACTGCAGGGAGAGTTGGGATGTCTGCTATGTAGTCCTTTATGTTTTGCTTGATTGGGTTGTTTGTGATGTTGTCTCATATATACATTATGATAGATAGATAGATTATAGATAGATGATAGATTAGATAGATGGAAATAGATAGATTAGAGAGATAGAGATAGATAAATAGATAGATAGATAAATGATAGATAGATAGTTAGATAGATAGAAAGAAAGAAGATAGATGATATATTAGATTTATGATATAGATAGATGGATATATGCTATAGATATATAGACAGGTGATATATTAGATATATATATTTTATAGATAGATAGATAGA
>NC_069509.1:84697788-84745288 GCF_027579735.1 Bombina bombina | reverse complement strand
GCCACTTGGCCCCTTCATGCCTTTCCGGGCTTATGAAACTACTTGCCGGCTGGGTTTGCTAGCAGTCCCGCTAAACTTTAACCTAAGTCGCTCCAGAGGCCCCTTGCCCCAGAGCTCTGCTCTTTTGGTGGTTTGTTAGTCCTTTAATGGACAGGGGTTGGGTGATTGCTGAGAGGGAGCTTGCTCGGTAACTGGGGGTTTTGGACACCCCTCACCTTAGGCTGTTCCTGAGTACCTTTCCCAGGCTGTCACTCCGGTCCCCAGTAATGGATCATGTCGCTTTTTGGACTGTGGCATCTGGGGACCAGGAGCTTTCCAACAACACCCTGGGGATCATCCCAAAACAACCTAGATACTGTGGGGGTCTCTATGTGACTATGGCTCCTATGGAGGCGCCAGCCTGTCTGGATGGGTGGGAATGGCGGGATCAGATAAGGCTCTTATCAAGATAAGATTGTGTATAAAATCTGTGTGGTTTTCTTAATAAAGTCTGTTCATGTTTCATCTTAATACTTAATATTGGTCTTGTCTGGTTATTAGAGTGGGCTCTTGCTAAAATCACTTTTTCCGCTCTATAGCTACAAGTTCCAGGTACAGGAAGGACCCTTTTTGTGGAGCTACCCAGTTGGGGAAGCTGGAGTCTGACAAAACTGGTTGGCAGCGGTGGAATGCTTCCTTCTACCTGGAACATTCAAACCACCACCAGGCTCACTTCGGATGGAGCAGCGGTATTCTGGGCTTAAAATAAGTAACCGTAAAGATTTGCTGGAAGTTCATGGACCAGCAACATGGCCAGCAACAAATCCAAGGCAGCAATCATCGCAGAGCTGATGGAAGGCAATCAAGCCACTGATCAGGCCAGTGAGCCCGGCAGCAGCCGGGGCAGTGATTGGGCAAGCAAGCCCTCAAATGGGGGGGACTGAGATGTCCGAGGTTCAGAGGGAGATCCAGTGGTGGCTAGCACTCTATGGGACTACCCCACCCTAGGAGATCATCATGCATATTATTGCGGACACTACATGCCTCAAGATGCTAGAGGTCCAGAATGCTATGGAGGGGAGCCGTGCCAGCCAACCTGAGGCCTGCTCCCCCTCAGAAGAAGCTACCCCATAAGGCTTTCCATGCCTTTAAAGAGGGAGAAGATGAGATTAATTGATACCTGCAGGTATTCGAGACTGAGTGTGAGCTGCATGGCGTTGTTGATGCCAACCGGGTTACCTTCCTGATTGGGAAGCTGTCGGGGAGACCCTTGGATGCCTTCGAGGCCATTCCCCTGGAAGACAAATGTAACTATGAGCGGGTGAAAGAGCGCATCTTGGCAAGTTATGCTATCTCCCCTGAAGGTCACCCTCTGAAGTTCCGGAGCCTGAGGAGGAGAGCGGGCAACCCTATACCTTATGGAACATTTTTATGACCACTCCCCGCTGGAGGTACGCGAATGGGTCAGGGATCAGAAACCGGAGACAGTGGATAAAGCTGCCATCCTGGCAGACCAATTCCTGGATGCTCGACGCCCGGTTCACCCCATACCCCATCTGACAGCCCGCTCCACTCCTGCACCGCCCTGCTCCACCAGCTCCACTCCACTCTTCTGGGCCCAGTCCGACCTGGAAGACACAAATCCAGTGCTACAGGTGCGATCAAGTGGGCCATGTATGGTCCAATTGCCCCAAGAATACGCCCCACCCCAACAGGACCAGAGCACCAGCTGGGGTCCCCAGAGGAGCGGCTCACTGTTTTGAATCAACAAGCCCAGCAGACACCGCTGCTTGGGCCAAGGAAGAATTTGGGGTTCTGCATGGTCAGGTCAGTCAGGGGTTTGGCCGACTCCCAAAACCAAAACCCAAGTCTTAGCCTTTCTTGGTACAGCAGGATACTACCGCAAGTTTTTCCCTAATTATAGCACCCTGGCCAAACCCCTGACTGACCTGACCAGAAAGCACTTACTCCGGCAAGTCCTGTTGTCCCCCAAGTGCGAGGCTGCCTTCCCACAACTGAAGACAGCACCAATTTCTGCCCCTATCCTGGCCGCTCTTAACCCATCCAAACATTTTTGTGTTCATACAGATTCCTCCATGTTCGGGTTGGGAGCAGTGCTGAGCCAGGTGGATGAAGAGGGCTATGAACACCCCGTAGCCTACATTAGCTGGAAGCTACTATCAAGGGAGGTAGGCTACACGGCAGTGGAGAAAGAATGCCTGGCATTAGAGTGGGCCCTCAAGAAATTGCAACCCTACCTATACGGGAGGGCCTTCACAGTGCTCACAGATCGCAACCCCCTGTTAGGGTTTCACAGGGTTTCTGGAGGTAACAGACACCTGCTGCAGTGGAGCTTGGCCTTGCAGCCCTTTACTTTTACAATTCAGTATCGGCCGGGAAAGAGTAACGGCAATGCAGATGGCATCTCCCAGCAAACTGAATTGGAATAGCCCCACTGGACAGCCCCAAGCCGACATACAAGCATTGTTTCCTACAAGCATACCCTGTTGGCATTTAACATTGCACAAGCAGTTCTTGTGAATTGCTTGTGCAATGCTGCCCCCTGCAGATTTGCGGCCATAGGGCTAGCATGGGGTTTCAATCAACCCAATCATATTCGATTGGGCTAATTGCTGTTCGCCACCTCAGAGGCAGCGGACAAATTAAGGAGCAGCTGTCTTAAGACCACTGCTTCTTAACTGCGAGTCTGAAGGATCACACAGAAACAGCTGCATTGGGGTCGATTGACCATTTGGTAAATTGGCCCCCTTATTTCTTTGAGCCTTTTTTTTTTCATTTATTATGATTGTAACATCACCACCACTATAATAAACATATTAAACCCTTAACTGCCGCGCTCCCACATCACAAACACTAGTTAAATATTATTAACCCCTAATCTGCCGTCCCCAACGTCACCGCCACCACTATCCTAAAGTTATTAACCCCTAAACCTAACCTAACGCCCCTAACTTTAATATAATTAAATTAAATGTAATTAAAATAAATCTAAATAAAACTTACTATTATTAAAGGGACACTAAACCCTCAAAATGTCTTTCATGATTCAGGTAGAGAATACAATTTTAAATAACTTTCCAAGTTACTTCTATAATCTAATTTGCTTCATTCTTTAGATAATCTTTGTTGCAGAAATAGAAATGCACATGGGTTAACCACGAGGCATCTATGTGCTTCTACCAATCAGCAGCTATTGAGCATATCTAGATATGCTACTCAGCAAAGAATATCAAGAGAATGAAGCAAATTAGATAATAGAAGTAAATTAGAAAGTTGTTTAAAATTGCATGCTCTCACTAAATCATGAAAGAAAAAATGGGTGGGTTTCATATTCCTTTAACTAAATAATTCCTAATTAAAACTAAATACTTACCTGTAAAATAAACCCTAAGCTAGCTACAATATAACTAATAGTTACATTTTAGCTAGCTTAGGTTTTGTTTTTATTTCACAGCTAAGTTTGTATTTATTTTAACTAGGTAGACTAGTTAGTAAATAGTTCCAATCAGTAAATACAATGTGAGCTCAGCCAATAGAATTGAAGCTCAATCCTATTGGCTGATTGCATCAGCCAATAGGATTTTTTACCCTTTAATTCCGATTGGCAGATAGAATTCTATCAGCCAATCAGAATTCAAGGGACGCCATCTTGTATGACGTCATTTAAAGGAACCTTCATTCTTCAAGAACCATCGACAGAAGAGGATGCTCCGCGCCGGATGTCTTGAAGATGGAGCCGCTCCGCGTCGGAAGGATGAAGATAGAAGATGCCGTCTGGATGAAGACTTCTGCCCAGCTTGAGGACGACTTTTTGCCGCTTGGCTGAAGACTTCTTCCGGCTTCGTTGAGGACTTCTTGCCGCTTGGATGAAGACATCTCCCGGCTTCGTTGAGGTTGGATGTCCGGTCTTCAAAAACTGTAAGTGAATCTTTGGGGGTTAGTGTTAGGTTTTTTAAGGGTTTATTGGGTGGGTTTTATTTTTAGATTAGGGACTTTGGGCAACGTAAACGAGCTAAGTGCCCTATTAAGGGCAATGCCCATCCAAATGCTCTTTTCAGGGCAATGGGGAGCTTAGGTTTTTTATGAAGTTTTTTTGGGGGGGTTTGGTTGAGTGGGTGGTGGGTTTTACTGTTGGGGGTTGTTTGTATTTTTTTATTACAGGTAAAAGAACTGATTTCTTTGGGGCAATGCCCCGCAAAAGGCCCTTTTAAGGGTCATTGGCAGTTTATTGTAGGCTAGGGTTTTTTTTATTTTGGGGGGGCTTTTTTATTTTGATAGGGCTATTAGATTAGGTGTAATTAGTTTAAATATTTGATAATTTCTTTTTTATTTTGTGTAATTTCGTGTTTATTTCTCTTGTAAGATGTATCGAGTCCACGGATTCATCCATACTTGTGGGGGGATATTCGCCTTCCCTACAGGAAGTGGCAAAGAGAGCACCCACAGCAGAGCTGTCTATATAGCTCCTCCCTTAGCTCCGTCCCCAGTCATTCTCTTTGCCTGCTTAACTGCTAGGAAGGGTAAAGTGAGTGTAGTGACAAAAATGTTAGTTTTTATTTTCTCAAGCAAAAGTTTGTTATTTTAAATGGTACCGGTGTGTACTATTTACTCTCCGGCAGAAAAGGGATGAAGATTTCTGCAAGGAGGATGATGATCTTAGCATTTTGTAACTAAGATCCACTGCTGTTCTCACAAGGGCTGAAGAGTACAGGAAAACTTCAGTTGGGGGAACAGTTTGCAGGCTAAACTGCATTAAGGTATGTTTAGTCTATTTTTTTCTAGACAGACTGTGTTATTTCTAGAAAAGGCTGGCAATATCCCCATGAGGGAAAGGTAATCTGTATTCAGTAAAAGAGGAATCCAAGCTTGCATAAAGGGCTCATAGTTACTGGTGACACTAATAGGAAAAAACGTTTTGGTTTAATTACAAATATAACGTTTTTTGAGGGACTTTAAGGTGTCTTTGTGGCTTGTTTAAGGGTTATTAACCCACATGGCTAGTTTAAGAAACACTCTGTGGTGTTTCTTTTAGGCCCCATAACATCGAGTGAGGTGGGAGGGGCCTATTTTCAGTTGCACAGTTTATTTACCTCAGAAGCATCCAGCTACTTCTCCAGAGATTCCTGCTGTATTTGAGGGCTGTAAAGTGTTTTTTTTCCCCACAAATCGTTCCTAAAGGTGCAGGTAGGCGCCACAGCAGAGCCGTGGCAAGGTGCTGAACGTTGTTTTACCAGTTTTGAAGTTTTTTCAATCCGGTTTTTACATTAAGGGGTTAATTGTTTATTTGCATAGTGGTGCAAAGTTACTAAGGCTTTATGATGCTACTGTAAAAATTTCGTTTTGTTTACTGCTTTTTTACACTGTTTTGCAGAGTTTGTGCAGCTTTTTTTCTCTTAAAGGCACAGTACCGTTTTTGTTTAAAGTGTTATTTTCTTTGATTAAAGTGTTTTCCAAGCTTGTTTGTTTCATTACTAGCCTGTTTAACATGTCTGACACCAAGGAAAATCCTTGTTTCTCTTGCAAGGTGTATCCAGTCCACGGATTCATCCTTACTTGTGGGATATTCTCATTCCCTACAGGAAGTGGCAAAGAGAGCACACAGCAGAGCTGTCCATATAGCTCCCCCTCTGGCTCCGCCCCCCAGTCATTCTCTTTGCCGCTCTAACAAGTAGCATCTCCACGGGAGGGTAAAGTGAATGTGGTGTTAGATTTGTAGTTTTATATCTTCAATCAAAAGTTTGTTATTTTTAAATAGTACCAGTTTGTGCTATTTACTCTCTGGCAGAAATTTGATGAAGAATTCTGCTGAGAGAAAAATGATTTTAGCATGTTGTAACTAAAATCCATTGCTGTTCCCACACAGGACTGAGGAGTACCAGAAAACTTCAGTTGGGGGGAACAGTTTGCAGGCTTAACTGCTTTGAGGTATGTTTCAGTCATCTTTTTTCTAGTCAAGACAAGATAATGCTAGAAGACTGACAAGATTCCCCATGTGGGAAGGGTAAGCCATGTTCTGAGACTTAGTATAGAACTAGAGGCTTATTTAAGAGGGCTCAATAGACTGGTTATCACTTTTGCAGGGCAATCGATTATTTTATTTAGCAAAATACTCTTTATTGACACTTTTTAAGCACTTTTGGTGTGTTTATTTGGGGTTTTATTCCACAATGCATTATTTTTAGTCACCTAAATTGGGTTCTGAAGGCCCCACAGCTCCGGAGGGGAGTGGGAGGGGCCTAATTTTGCGCCTCAGTTGTGCAGTTTATTCTGACAGATTTCCTTGCATGCTTCTTCACATGGGTCCAGAGACTGCTTGAGGACTTCAGGATGCTTGATTTTCTCAAATCCAATCCTTAAGGGAAGGTAGGGCCACAGCAGGCTGCTGTGGCAAGGTGCTGTAGTTTATTAACCGGTTGTTTGCTTTAGGCGGCTCCGGTTTGGGCATTAAAGGGTTAATCAGGCTGAAACTTGCTGTGCAATCATATCGAAGCATTAGGCACATACTGTAAAAATTTCAAGAGATTTGGTTCATTTTGCACCGTTTTGTAAAATTGTGTGCGCTTTTATTTCTTAAAGGCACAGTACCATTTATTGCAAATTGTATTTTTTACTTGATAAAGTGTTTTTCCAAGCCTGCTTGTGCATAATACTAATCTGTTAAACATGTCTGACACTAAGGAAAAGCCTTGCTCTATGTGTTCAGAAGCCATGGTGGAACCCCCACTCAAAATGTGTCCCAAGTGCACTAATGTGTCTATACACTTTAAAGATCATATTGTTTCACTTAAAAATATAGCCCTAGATGATTCTTTGACTGAAGGTAATGAGGATAGTCCGCCTTCCTTTCCCCATGTGTCATCACCAGTTACACCCGCTCAAGCGATACCTAGTACCTCTAGTGCATTGGCACCTATTACATTGCAACAACTGGCGGCAGTCATGGATAATTCCCTTGCGGCCTTTCTATCCAAACTGCCAGTTTTCCCTAAAAAGCGCGATAGCTCTGTTTTGAGAACAGATGAGGAGCAGTTGGAAGCTTTGGGAGGTTTATCTGATGTACCCTCACAACACTCTGAAGTAGGGGCGAGGGATGTAATGTCTGAGGGAAAAATTTCTCACTCAGGAAAAGTTTCTCAGCGGGCAGAATCAGATTCACTAGCATTTAAATTTAAATTGGAACACCTCCGCGTACTGCTTAAGGAGGTCTTATCAACTCTGGATGATTGTGACCCTATGGTGGTCCCAGAGAAATTGTGTAAAATGGACAAATATCTAGAAGTCCCTGTATACACTGATGCGTTTCTGATCCATAAGAGGGTGGCGGATATTGTTGCTAGGGAGTGGGAGAGACCAGGTGTACCTTTTGTTTCCCCCCCCCCCTATCTTTAAGAAAATGTTCCCCATAACTAATCCCAGGCGGGACACGTGGCAGACGGTCCCTAAGGTAGAGGGGGCAGTTTCAACACTAGCCAAGCGCACAACCATTCCAATTGAAGACAGTTGTGCTTTCAAAGATCCTATGGATAAAAAATTAGAAGGTTTACTAAAGAAAATATTTGTTCAACAAGGTTTCCTTCTCCAACCTATTGCCTGCATTATTCCTGTAACTACTGCAGCGGCTTTTTGGTTTGAGGCGCTGGAGGAGTCGCTTCATATGACAAAGTCATGTATAGAATTAATGCTCTAAAACTGGCTAATTCTTTTATCACAGATGCCGCTTTGCAATTAGCTAAGTTAACGGCGAAAAATTCTGGTTTTGCCATCATGGCGCGCAGAGCGCTTTGGCTCAAATCATGGTCGGCCGACGTGTCGTCCAAAACAAAATTACTGAATATTCCTTTCAAGGGAAAGACCCTTTTCGGGCCAGAGTTGAAAGAGATTATTTCGGATATCACTGGGGGAAAGGGCCATGCCCTCCCGCAAGATAGGCCTTTTAAGGCTAAAAACAAGGCTAATTTTCGTTCCTTTTGCAACTTCAGGAGCGGTCCTGCTTCAACCTCTGCAACCGCAAAGCAAGAGGGTAACACTTCACAGCCCAAGGCAACCTGGATACCTTTGCAGGGCTGGAACAAGGGTAAACAGGCCAAAAAGCCTGCGGCTGCTACTAAGACAGCATGAAGGGGTAGCCCCCGATCCGGGACCGGATCTGGTAGGGGGCAGACTCTCTCTCTTTGCTCAGGCTTGGGCAAGAGATGTTCCCGATCCCTGGGCATTAGAGATTGTTACTCAGGGATATCTTCTAGAATTCAAGGACTCTCCTCCAAGGGGAAGGTTCCACATTTCTCGTCTGTCTACAGACCAGACAAAGAAAGAGGCGTTCTCACACTGTGTAGAAGATCTACTCCAGATGGGAGTGATATATCCAGTTCCAATTACAGAACAAGGACTGGGCTTTTACTCAAACCTGTTTGTGGTTCCTAAAAAGGAAGGAACTTTCAGGCCAATCCTGGATCTAAAAATTCTAAACAAATTCCTCAGAGTTCCATCAATCAAAATGGAGACCATTCGGACAATCTTACCAATGATCCAGGAAGGTCAATATATGACTACCGTGGATCTAAAGGATGCGTACCTTCATATTCCTATCCACAAGGATCACCATCAGTTCCTAAGGTTTGCTTTTTTGGACAAGCATTACCAGTTCGTGGCCCTTCCCTTCGGGTTGGCCACCGCTCCCAGAATCTTCACAAAAGTGCTAGGGTCCCTTCTATCAGTACTAAGACCGCGGGGCATTGCAGTAGCACCTTATCTGGACGACATCTTAATACAGGCGTTGTCTTTTCCCAGAGTTAAGGCTCATACGGATATTGTTCTGGCCTTTCTAAGGTCTCACGGGTGGAAGGTGAACACAGAAAAAAGTTCTCTGTCCCCGCTCACAAGGGTTCCCTTCCTGGGAATATTAATAGACTCGGTAGAAATGAAAATATTTCTGACGGAGGTCAGAAGGTTAAAGCTTTTAAGTACTTGCCGAGCTCTTCATTCCATTCCTCGGCCATCTGTAGCTCAGTGCATGGAGGTAATCGGATTAATGGTAGCAGCAATGGACGTAGTCCCTTTTGCTCGAATTCATCTCAGGCCACTGCAATTGTGCATGCTCAAACAGTGGAATGGGGATTATGCAGATTTGTCTCCTCAAATCCAACTGGACCAGAAAACTAGAGATTCTCTTCTCTGGTGGTTGTCTCAGGATCACCTGTCTCAGGGAATGTGCTTCCGCAGACCGGAGTGGATCATTGTAACGACCAACGCCAGTCTGTTAGGCTGGGGCGCGGTCTGGGGCTCCCTGAAAGCTCAGGGCCTATGGTCTCGGGAAGAGTATCTTCTCCCGATAAACATTTTGGAACTGAGAGCGATATTCAACACGCTCCAGGCATGGCCTCAGCTAGCGGCGGCCAAATTCATCAGATTTCAGTCGGACAACATCATTCACAACTGTAGCATACATCAATCATCAGGGAGGAACAAGGAGTTCCTTAGCGATGAAGGAAGTAACCAAGATAATCAGGTGGGCGGAGGATCACTCTTGCCATCTATCTGCAATTCACATCCCAGGAGTAGACAACTGGGAAGCGGATTTCCTAAGTCGTTAGACTTTTCACCCGGGGGAGTGGGAACTCCACCCGGAGGTTTTTGCTCAGCTGACCCAGCTATGGGGCATTCCAGAGTTGGATCTGATGGTGTCCCGTCAGAACACCAAACTTCCTCTTTACGGATCCAGGTCCAGGGACCCCAAGGCGGCATTGATAGATGCTCTAGTAGCGCCTTGGTCCTTCAATCTGGCTTATGTCTTTCCACCGTTTCCCCTTCTCCCTCGGCTGGTAGCCAGAATCAAACAGGAGAAGGCCTCGGTAATTCTGATAGCGCCTGCGTGGCCACGCAAGACTTGGTATGCAGACCTAGTGGACATGTCATCTGTCCCACCATGGACACTGCCAATGAGGCAGGATCTTCTAATACAGGGTCCATTCAAGCATCCAAATCTAGTTTCTCTGCAGCTGACTGCTTGGAGATTGAACGCTTAATTCTATCCAAGCGTGGGTTCTCTGAATCAGTCATAGTTTTGTTTTTGGTAGCTATATCTTCTGCTCGAAGAGTTTCAGAATTGTCTGCTTTGCAGTGTAATTCACCCTATCTGGTGTTCCATGCAGATAAGGTAGTTTTGCGTACCAAACCTGGTTTTCTTCCTAAAGTTGTTTCTAATTAGAACATTAACCAGGAAATCGTTGTTCGTTCCCTGTGTCCTAATCCAGCTTCTAAGAAGGAACGGCTTTTACACAATCTTGATGTGGTTCGTGCTTTGAAATTCTATTTACAAGCAACCAAGGATTTCAGACAAACATCATCTTTGTTTGTTGTCTATTCCGGTAAGAGGAGAGGTCAGAAAGCGACTGCTACCTCTCTTTCCTTCTGGTTGAAAAGCATCATCCGATTGGCTTATGAGACTGCTGGGCAGCAGCGTCCTGAACGAATTACAGCTCATTCCACCAGAGCTGTGGCTTCCACTTGGGCTTTCAAGAATGAGGCTTCTGTTGAACAGATTTGTAAGGCAGCGACTTGGTCTTCACTGCATACTTTTGCCAAATTTTACAAATTTGATACTTTTGCTTCTTCAGAGGCTATTTTTGGGAGAAAGGTTTTGCAAGCAGTGGTGCCTTCCATTTAGGTTACCTGTCTTGTTCCCTCCCTTCATCCGTGTCCTAAAGCTTTGGTATTGGTATCCCACAAGTAAGGATGAATCCGTGGACTGGATACACCTTGCAAGAGAAAACAGAATTTATGTTTACCTGATAAATTACTTTCTCTTGCGGTGTATCCAGTCCACGGCCCGCCCTGGCAATTAAGTCAGGTTAAAATTTCTTGTTTAAACTACAGTCACCACTGCACCCTATGGTTTCTCCTTTTTCTCCTAACTGTCGGTCGAATGACTGGGGGGCGGAGCCAGAGGGGGAGCTATATGGACAGCTCTGCTGTGTGCTCTCTTTGCCACTTCCTATAGGGAATGAGAATATCCCACAAGTAAGGATGAATCCGTGGACTGGATACACCGCAAGAGAAAATAATTTATCAGGTAAGCATAAATTCTGTTTTTATGTGTTTAGAAGCCATTGTGGAATCCCCTCTTAGAATGTGTTCCACTTGCACTAATATGTCTATAAATTATAAAGAGCATATTTTAGCACTTAAAAATATTGCAATAGATGATTCTCAGTTAGAAGGAAATGAGGGTTTAGCATCTAGCTCTCCCCAAGTGTCACAACCAGTAACGCCCGCACAAGTGACGCCAAGTACCTCTAATGCGTAGAATTCATTTACTTTACAAGACATGACCATAGTTATGAATAAAACCCTCACAGAGGTTTTCTCTAAACTGCCTGGTTTACAAGGAAAGCGTGACAGCTCTGGGTTAAGAACAAATGCTGAGCCGTCTGACTTTAGTAGCCATATCCGATATACCCTCACAATGTTCTGAAGTAGGGGTAAGGGATTTGTTATCTGAGGGAGAGATTTCTGATTTAGGAAAGAAGCTCTCTCAGACAGATTCTGATATGACAGCCTTTAAATTTAAGCTTGAACACCTCAGTTTATTGCTCAAGGAGGTATTAGCTACTCTAGATGATTGTGACCCTATAGTGGTCCTAGAGAAATTGTGTAAAATGGACAGATACTTAGAGGTTCCTGTTTACACTGATGTTTTTCCAGTCCCTAAGAGGATTGTGACTATTGTTACTAAGGAGTGGGATAGACCAGGTATTCCGTTCGCTCCCCCTCCTGTTTTTAAGAAAATGTTTCCCATATCTGACTCGTGGCAGACTGTTCCTAAGGTGGAGGGAGCTATTTCTACTCTTGCTAAGCGTACAACTATACCTATCGAAGACAGTTGTGCTTTCAAAGATCCTATGGATAAAAAAATTAGAGGGTCTCCTAAAGAAAATTTTTGTTCATCAAGGTTTTCTTCTCCAACCTATTGCATGCATTGTTCCTGTAACTACTGCAGCTGCTTTCTGGTTTGAGGCTCTAGAAGAGGCTCTCCAGGTGGAGACTCCATTAGAGGATATTATGGATAGAATTAAGGCCCTTAAGTTGGCTAATTCTTTCATTACAGATGCCGCTTTCCAAATGGCTAAATTAGCGGCAAATAATTCAGGTTTTGCCATTTTAGCACACAGGGCGTTATGGCTTAAGTCCTGGTCTGCTGATGTATCATCAAAATCTAATTTGTTGAACATCCCTTTCAAAGGAAAGACCCTATTTGGGCCTACACTGAAAGAAATTATTTCAGACATCACTGGAGGGAAAGGCCATGCCCTCCCTCAGGATAAAACAAATAAGATGAGGACCAAACAAAATAATTTTAGTTCCTTTCGGAACTTCAAAGGTCCCGCTTCAGCTTCCCCTGCAGCAAAGCAAGAGGGGAATTCTGTCCAATCCAAGTCAGTCTGGAGACCTAACCAGGCTTGGAACAAAGGTGAACAGGCCAAGAAGCCTGCTGCTGCCTCTAAGACAGGGACCGGATCTAGTAGGGGGCAGACTCTCTCTCTTCGCTCAGGCTTGGGCAAGAGATGTTCACGATTCCTGGGCTTTAGAAATTGTGTCCCAAGGATATCTTCTGGACTTCAAAGACTCCCCCCCCCCCAAGGGGGAGATTTCACATTACTCAATTGTCTGCAAACCAGACAAAGAGAGAGGCGTTCTTACGCTGTGTTGAAGACCTACATACCATGGGAGTGATCCGCCCAGTTCCAAGAGCGGAACAAGGGCTAGGTTTTTACTCCAACCTGTTTGTGGTTCCCAAAAAAGAGGGAACTTTCAGACCGATCTTGGATCTCAAAATTCTAAACAAATTCGTCAGAGTACCATCTTTCAAGATGGAGACTATTCGGACTATTCTTCCTCTGATCCAGGAGGGTCAATATATGACTACCATGGATTTAAAGGATGCGTATCTACACATCCCTATTCACAGAGATCATCATCAATTCCTCAGATTCGCCTTTCTGGACAGGCATTACCAGTTTGTGGCCCTTCCTTTCGGGTTGGCCACAGCTCCCAGAATTTTTACTAAGGTGCTAGGGTCCCTTTTGGCGGTTCTAAGACCGCGGGGTATAGCAGTGGCACCTTATCTAGACGACATCTTAATTCAGGTGTCGACTTTCCAGCTAGCCAAGTCTCACATGGACATCATGTTGGCTTTTCTGAGATCTCACGGATGGAAGGTGAACATAAAAAAGAGTTCTCTCATCCCTCTCACAAGAGTTTCCTTCCTAGGGACTCTGATAGACTCGGTAGAAATGAAAATATTTCTGAAGGAGGTCAGAAAATCAAACTTTTAATCACTTGCCAAGCTCTTCATTCCATTCCTCGGCCATCAGTGGCTCAGTGTATAGAGGTAATCGGACTCATGGTAGCGGCAATGGACATAGTTCCTTTTGCCTGCCTACACCTCAGACCACTGCAACTATGCATGCTCAAACAGTGGAATGGGGATTATGCAGATTTATCTCCTCAACTGCATCTGGACCAAGAGACCAGATATTCTCTTCTCTGGTGGTTGTCTCAGGACCACCTGTCTCAGGGAATGTGTTTCCGCAGGCCAGAGTGGCTCATAGTAACGACAGATGCCAGCCTGCTAGGCTGGGGTGCAGACTGGAAATCCCTGAAAGCACAGGGCTTATGGTCTCGGGTGGAATCTCTCCTCAAGATAAACATTCTAGAACTGAGAGCGATATTCAATGCGCTTAAGGCATGGCCTCAGCTAGCTTCGGCCAAATTCATCAGATTTCAGTCGGACAACATCACGACTGTAGCCTATATCAATCATCAAGGAGGAACACAGAGTTCTCTAGCGATGATGGAGGTAACCAAAATAATCCAATGGGCAGAGGATCACTCTTGCCATCTCTCAGCAATCCATATCCCAGGGGTAGAGAACTGGAAGGCGGATTTCCTAAGTCATCAGACTTTTCATCCGGGGGAGTGGGAGCTCCATCCGGAGGTATTTGCCCAGCTGACTCAGCTATGGGACACACCAGAATTGGATCTGATGGCGTCCCGACAGAACGCCAAACTTCCTTGTTACGGGTCCAGGTCCCGGGATCCCCAGGCGGTACTGATAGATGCTCTAGCAGTGCCCTGGTCCTTCAATCTGGCTTATGTATTTCCACAGTTTCCTCTCCTCCCACGTCTGGTTGCCAGAATCAAGCAGGAGAGAGCTTTGGTGATTCTGATAGCGCCTGCATGGCCATGCAGGACTTGGTATGCAGATCTGGTGGACATGTCATCTGTTCCACTGTGGACTCTGCCAATGAGGCAGGATCTTCTAATCCAAGGTCCATTCAAGCATCCAAATCTAATTTCTCTGCATCTAACTGCTTGGAGATTGAACACCTGATTCTATCAAAGCGTGGTTTCTCTGAGTCGGTCATTGATACCCTGATTCAGGCTAGAAAGCCTGTCACCAGGAAAATCTATCATAAGATTTGGCGCAGATATCTTTGTTGGTGTGAATCCAAGGGTTACTCATGGAGTAACATTAGGATTCCTAGAATTTTGTCCTTTCTCCAAGGAGGATTGGAGAAGGGATTATCAACTA
Organism: Bombina bombina; assembly: GCF_027579735.1. NCBI lineage: Eukaryota > Metazoa > Chordata > Amphibia > Anura > Bombinatoridae > Bombina > Bombina bombina. Next base: position 84,730,698 of record NC_069509.1, on the reverse strand, counting down.
GTTCCTTAAAAGGACAAATATCTGCTTTGTCTATTCTTTTACACAAACGTCTGGCAGATGTCCCAGACGTTCAAGCGTTTAGTCAGGCCTTGGTCAGGATCAAGCCTGTAATTAAACCTGTTGCTCCACCATGGAGCCTAAATTTGGTTCTTAATGTTCTTCAAGGGGTTCCGTTTGAACTTATGCATTCCATAGATATTAAGCTTCTATCTTGGAAAGTTTTGTTTTTAGTAGCTATCTCTTCGGCTCGAAGAGTTTCTGAGTTATCTGCTTTACAGTGTGACTCACCTTACCTAGTTTTCCATGCAGATAAGGTGGTTTTGCGTACCAAACCTGGGTTTCTTCCTAAGGTTGTTTCTAATAGGAATATCAATCAGGAGATTGTTGTTCCTTCTCTGTGTCCTAATCCTTCATCAAAAACGTCTGTTGCACAATCTTGATGTGGTTCGTGCTAGAAAGTTCTACTTACAAGCAACTAAAGATTTCCGTCAAACATCTTCATTGTTTGTTGTTTATTCTGGTAAACGGAGAGGTCAAAAGACTACGGCTACCTCTCTTTCCTTTTGGCTGAAAAGCATCATCCGTTTGGCTTATGAGACTGCTGGCCAGCAGCCTCCTGAAAGAATTACTACTCATTCTACTAGAGCAGTGGCTTCCACATGGGCTTTTAAAAATGAGACTTCTGTTGAACAGATTTGTAAGGCGGCGACTTGGTCTTCGCTTCATACTTTTTCCAAATTTTCCAAATTCGATACTTTTGCTTCTTCGGAGGCTATTTTTGGGAGAAAGGTTTTACAAGCAGTGGTGCCTTCCGTTTAGGGTGCCTGTCTTCTCCCTCCCTTCATCCGTGTCCTAAAGCTTTGGTATTGGTATCCCACAAGTATGGATGAATCCGTGGACTCGATACATCTTACAAGAGAAAACAGAATTTATGCTTACCTGATAAATTTCTTTCTCTTGTGCTGTATCGAGTCCACGGCCCGCCCTGTCTGTTTAAGACAGGTAGTATATTTTTAATTAAAAAACTTCAGTCACCACTGCACCCTATAGTTTCTCCTTTTTCTTCCTAGCCTTCGGTCGAATGACTGGGGGGCGGAGCTAAGGGAGGAGCTATATAGACAGCTCTGCTGTGGGTGCTCTCTTTGCCACTTCCTGTAGGGAAGGAGAATATCCCCCCACAAGTATGGATGAATCCGTGGACTCGATACATCACAAGAGAAAGACATTTATCAGGTAAGCATAAATTCTGGTTTTTTTTTGGTCATTTACGGCTAGATTACGAGTTTTGCGTTATGAGCGGTACGGTACTAACCTGCAAGTTATTTGCACCGCTCACCTCCCAACATCGCTGGTGTTACAGGTTTACAAAAAAACGGCATTAGCAGGCAAGAAGTGAGCGTAGAGCAAAATGGAGATCCATACCGCACTCCAATACCAACACTGCGGTGAGCTGCGGTAAGATGGTTTTACGTGCTTGTGCACGATTTCCCCACATCAATGGGGAGAGCCGGCTGAAAAAAAGCCTAACACCTGCAATAAAGGAGCGTAAAGCTCCGTAACGCAGCCCCATTTATTCCTATGGGGAAAGAAACTTTATGTTTACGCCTAACACCCTAACATAAACCCGAGTCGAAACACCCCTAATCTTACACTTATTAACCCCTAATCTGCCGACCCCGACATCGCCGACACCTACATTATACTTATTAACCCCTAATCTGCCACCCCCAACATCACTGACACCTACATTATACTTATTAACCCCTAATCTGCTGCCCCAACATCGCCGACACCTACATAATGTTATTAACCCCTAATCTCCTGCCCTCAACGTCACCGCAACTTTCCTACACTTATTAACCCCTAATCTGCCGCCCCCAACGTCGCCGCCACTATACTAAATTTATTAACCCCTAAACCTAACCCTGAGTCTAACCCTAACCCTGACACCCACTAACTTTAATGTAATTAAAATAAATCTAAATAAAACCTACTATTAATAACTAAATAATTCCTATTTAAAACTAAATACTTACCTGTAAAATAAACCCTAAGCTAGCTACAATATAACAAATAGCTACATTGTATCTAGCTTAGGTTTTATTTTTATTTCACAGCTAAGTTTGTATTTATTTTAACTAGGTAGACTAGTTAGTAAATAGTTATTAACTATTTACTAGCTACGTAGTTAAAATAAATACAAATTTACCTGTAAAATAAAACCTAACCTGAGTTACACTACCACATAACCTAACACTACAATTAAATAAATTACATTAATTAAATACAATTAACTAAATTACAAAAAAAACAATACACTAAATTACACAAAATAAAAAAAGAAATGATCAGATATTTAAACTAATTACACCTAATCTAATAGCCCTATCAAAATAAAAAATCCCCCCCAAAATAAAAAAAACCCTAGCCTAAACTAAACTACCAATAGCCCTTAAAAGGGCTTTTGTGGGGCATTGCCCTAAAGAAATCAGCTCTTTTACCTGTAAAATACAAACAACCCCCCAACAGTAAAACCCACCACCCACACAACTAAACCCCCCAAATAAAATCCTATCTAAAAATAACCTAAGCTCCTCATTGCCCTGAAAAGCACATTTGGATGGGCATTGCCCTTAAAAGGGCATGTAGCTCTTTTTCCGCCCAAACCCTAATCTAAAAATAAAACCCACCCAATAAACCCTTAAAAAAGCCTAACACTAACCCCCAAAGATCCACTTACAGTTTTTGAAGACCCGACATCCATCCTCAACGAAGCCGGCAGAAGTCCTCAATGAAGCGGCAGAAGTCTTCATCCAACCGGGCAGACGTCTTCATCCAGACGGCATCTTCTATCTTCATCCATCCGGCGTGGAGCAGGTCCATCTTCAAGACATCTGGCGCGGAGCATCCTCTTCAACCGACGTCTTCTTGAACAATGAATTCTCCTTTAAATGACGTCATCCAAGATGGCGTCCCTTGAATTCCAATTGGTTGATAGAATTCTATCAGCCAATCGGAATTAAAGGTGAAAAAATCCTATTGGCTGATGCAATCAGCCAATAGGATTGAGCTTCAATCCTATTGGCTGATCCAATCAGCCAATAGGATTGAGCTCACATTCTATTGGCTGATTGGAACAGCCAATATAATGCAAGATCAATGCTTTTGGCTGATTGCATCAGCCAATAGGATTTTTTCACCTTTAATTCCATAAAGGTGGGTGGCGGTGACATTTGGGGCGGCAGATTAGGGGTTAATAAGTGTAGGTAGGTGGCGGCGACATTGGGACCGCAGATCAGGGGTTAATAAGTGTAATGTAGGTGTCGGCGATGTCGGGGCAGCAGATTAGGGGTTAATAAGTGTAGGTAGGTGGCGGCAATGTCTGGGGTGGCAGATTAGGGGTTAATAAGTGTAATGTAGGTGTCGGCGATGTAAGGGGCAGAAGATTAGGCGTGTTTAGACTCGGGGTTTATGTTAGGGTGTTTAAACATAAATTTAGTGCAGCATAGTGCAGTAACTGCACGTTTTTTTTCATATATATTATAATATATATGAAAAATAATAATATATATGAAAAAAACGTGCAGTTACTGCACTATTCATAATCAAGCAGCTGGGCTGCACACATACCAGCGTCTCTCCACAGGGCCTGTCATTTGCAAGCTGAAAAGCAAGGTCAGTGTTATAGTTTGTTTGGTCTCATCATGCTTTGGATCTCTATTAGGATTGTTTCACTATGTTTTCAAATATATGTATTTATTCATTGTTTTAACATCAAGCACACTATGAGCTTCTAGTGATGTTATGTTACATCACATTTTGGTCTTGTGTATTTATACTTGTATTTATTTTTATATATTTACTCCTATGTATATATTTACCTTTATTATGTACAAAAATATTTGTTTGATTTGCTCTTAGAATAGCACTGGTAGTGGGGCTCTGCACAACTACCAAATGTTATTTATTTATGTCATCTCTGAATAATTGTGTGCATTTAAATGGGAAAACTTTTGTCTGCTTAAATGTTTTTGAAGACTGCAGTGAATGGATTGTTTACAAAGGTTACCATACCAACTAATTATACACAGTTGTGACTAATGAATTGTCTTAATTGTTGCACCTATCAGATTGTGTTCTCATTATGCATATCCTGTTAAATAGCAAGTGTATTTTCATTATGAAATATATTTTTTTAGCCTGAGGAAACAGCTCTTAGTTAGCTGAGAAACGCGTCGCTTTTTATTAAAGTTTTATACATTTTAATACACTTGCTTGCCCTTTGGTGTATTTTTTGTGAGTACATAATTGGGCTGTGCTGCTATTAGCCACCTGAGGAAGACCAGGACCTGCTGGGAGTTTTCCAGTCTGCTGGGCGACTGTTAGGTCCCAGCCTGCTGTTAATGCGCCTGGAGGTGCATTGGATCTTGTAAGTTTATTCTTTACTTACTTGTCTCTCTGTCTTAACAATACTGGGTTATGTGCATATACTTTGTGTCCACATAGGATATCTACTATCAATCCCCTCAGGGACATCTTCTGGGTATCTACTTCAATCCCACAGTGAGCTGGACCACTGCAAGGCTCCGGCCTGCACCAATAGCACCACAGGGTGCACTGCTCTTGTGAGTATACATCTGGATTTGTGTTTATTGGAGCCACTTATCTTTGCATTACTAGGCCATTTCGGCGCCTCTTTTTTTTCTTTTTTCACTTAATGTATGCTGCCTGTCTTGGAGAGGAGAGCTGCCTTGCTAAATGGCATTGAGCACAAGGGGGAGAATCCCGCTAAAGGGGCTAAGCCGCCGATACTACAGCAGAGTATGAGTAACAACCTCCCAACGGAGGTTTGTGCTGTCTGATATCACTAAGTCAGCGAAAGCAGCTGTTTTAAATGTTGCCTATACACCAGAAACCAATGCGGCTGCTTGTTCTTCGTTTGATGAGATGCCGCTATTTAGAGAGGAGAAAGCAGTGCAAACCTGGGGCAATTTGCCTGAGAAGAGAGTTTATGCATACACCGGAGACTACACATCAGAACTAAGTTGGGGGACTCAAATAAGTGTGTTGGGGACAGCCTTTAATTGTCGGGCCTCTCCCTGCATCCTGACATCACAACATTCATGTTCACCACAGAAGTCTTCTAAGCCATCACTGTAGCGACAGACCGTACAGCAATATGCGATAGCTGGAGGTGTACCGAGAGAGATGAATGGCCCGCTCTGCGCGACATACGGCAACTCTCCAACACTACACAGCCTTTTTCCACTCCTGGAGGGTGCCCACGACATGTGAGACATGGTGTGGGCTAGGTGAGATGAGGAGACGAGGACTGATATTCTGGGTACTTAGGGTTGCTCTGTTTGAAAAGAATTGTGGTGAAGTGTGGTGGCATGGACTTTGTATTAGGTAATGTCCCCCTACGTTTATGAGGTTTTTGTGCCCAAGATTTTTTTAACAGGTGTTTTACAGACAGGACTTATGGTGTCTACATGTTTATATTGCTAAGTAATATCTCTGGTTTGCTCAAAGTTAATTTGATCTCACAAGGTCCTGATGGGAAACACAGATTCCTAACAAATTAGCGGTCTTGAGTTCCTTATGCTATCTACTTGTTTACTGTTATTACTAACCGGCTCTTTAGCCATATTTGGAGCCTTTGCTTTCCACAGCTAGGTCTGTTTTGAAAAGAGATATAGCACTATCCACTCCATAGTTGTATATTTTTTCTTTTTAGGTTCTTCTCTGTACCTTCTTATATGTTCAAATGCCCTTGAACTTTAAAACTGGGCTGATTATTTGACAAGGTTTTTATACGTAAAGGGAGTGCAGAATTATTAGGCAAGTTGTATTTTTGAGGATTAATTTTATTATTGAACAACAACCATGTTCTCAATGAACCCAAAAAACTCATTAATATCAAAGCTGAATAGTTTTGGAAGTAGTTTTTGGTTTGTTTTTAGTTATAGCTATTTTAGGGGGATATCTGTGTGTGCAGGTGACTATTACTGTGCATAATTATTAGGCAACTTAACAAAAAACAAATATATACCCATTTCAATTATTTATTTTTACCAGTGAAACCAATATAACATCTCAACATTCACAAATATACATTTCTGACATTCAAAAACAAATCAGTGACCAATATAGCCACCTTTCTTTGCAAGGACACTCAAAAGCCTGCCATCCATGGATTCTGTCAGTGTTTTGATCTGTTCACCATCAACATTGCGTGCAGCAGCAACCACAGCCTCCCAGACACTGTTCAGAGAGGTGTACTGTTTTCCCTCCTTGTAAATCTCACATTTGATGATGGACCACAGGTTCTCAATGGGGTTCAGATCAGGTGAACAAGGAGGCCATGTCATTAGATTTTCTTCTTTTATACCCTTTCTTGCCAGCCACGCTGTGGAGTACTTGGACGCATGTGATGGAGCATTGTCCTGCATGAAAATCATGTTTTTCTTGAAGGATGCAGACTTCTTCCTGTACCACTGCTTGAAGAAGGTGTCTTCCAGAAACTGGCAGTAGGACTGGGAGTTGAGCTTGACTCCATCCTCAACCCGAAAAGGCCCCACAAGCTCATCTTTGATGATACCAGCCCAAACCAGTACTCCACCTCCACCTTGCTGGCATCTGAGTCGGACTGGAGCTCTCTGCCCTTTACCAATCCAGCCACGGGCCCATCCATCTGGCCCATCAAGACTCACTCTCATTTCATCAGTCCATAAAACCTTAGAAAAATCAGTCTTGAGATATTTCTTGGCCCAGTCTTGACGTTTCAGCTTGTGTGTCTTGTTCAGTGGTGGTCGTCTTTCAGCCTTTCTTACCTTGGCCATGTCTCTGAGTATTGCACACCTTGTGCTTTTGGGCACTCCAGTGATGTTGCAGCTCTGAAATATGGCCAAACTGGTGGCAAGTGGCATCTTGGCAGCTGCACGCTTGACTTTTCTCAGTTCATGGGCAGTTATTTTGCGCCTTGGTTTTTCCACACGCTTCTTGCGACCCTGTTGACTATTTTGAATGAAACGCTTGATTGTTCGATGATCAGGCTTCAGAAGCTTTGCAATTTTAAGAGTGCTGCATCCCTCTGCAAGATATCTCACTATTTTTGACTTTTCTGAGCCTGTCAAGTCCTTCTTTTGACCCATTTTGCCAAAGGAAAGGAAGTTGCCTAATAATTATGCACACCTGATATAGGGTGTTGATGTCATTAGACCACACCCCTTCTTATTACAGAGATGCACATCACCTAATATGCTTAATTGGTAGTAGGCTTTTGAGCCTATACAGCTTGGAGTAAGACAACATGCATAAAGAGGATGATGTGGTCAAAATACTCATTTGCCTAATAATTCTGCACTCCCTGTATTAACTCTCCTTTCATTCATGATTTTTAGATAGATGATATTGCAAGTAAGATATCTTTTATAGATACCACGTTTAACCACTAGATGGAAGTAAGGTTCCATATATTGGATACACACTTAGCTTTACTGTCATAAAGACCCCATTAGGTCCAAATAGACCCATTTTTATATCCCCACATTGTCTCATGGGACACATAATGTAAATCCGTGCCTCTAGCTTCATCCATAGCTGTGTTAACACTATGTATTAGGTTGAGCACCTAATATTGCAGCTGCACTACATTTAATCATAGACGATAGACCATCTGAAAGTTCTCCCTCCCCACATTACTAACAGACTATACCGCAAATTATTTTATGTTCATTCAAATCTACATTACAAGCAACTTGTCTACATTTGGGGTCCAAAAGTGGCCCATTTTGTTATTTAATCCCTTTCCCCTAATATCCCCTATACTGTTTTAAATTTCGCTTCCAAGAGGTGCAAGAGAGACCTCTATGTTTCTTTAAGGGGAATTACGGTTACTGATCTTATATTCTGTTGTAAGGGGGTTTTTCTTTATCTGTTATTTGAAAATTTAGAGGTTAACTGGACTAGGCGATTAATTGTTTACTTAATGACACTCAATATGTACATGTTATAATGATTTTCCTATGTCATTGAAACTGTGATGTGTTCATTCTTGCCTGTATTATTTCTGCAACCTCAAATAAAAAATATTAAAAAGAAAAAAAAAAAAAAAAAAAATAGGTCACTAGTGTGTTCAGCCAATGGCTGTGTGGAATATAACAGTGTTTTGCACTTCCATTTCTAACAGCCACTGAAAAACTCACAATTTCAGAATGTAATTACAGGGAAAAGGTTACAAAATAAATAAAGTAAAAAAAAAAAAAGGAAGAGAACCAAGGACAGAGCCTTATGGTACCCCAACAGAAAGTTATAAAGGGGCAGAAGATGCGCCAGAGAAGGCTACACTAAAGGTGTGATTAGGAGGAGAACCACAAGAGGGTTGTGTCGCAGATGCCGAACGATTGGAGGGTTTGGATCAAGAGAGGTTAACAGTGACAAAGGCTACAGGCAGTTCAAAAAGGATTAACAGAGAGAAATGGCCTTTCCATTTTGCTGTAGTTAGGCCATTAATAACCTTAACGATTGCTGTCTCTATGGATTTTTGTGACAAAATACAGATTGCAATGGATCAAAGAGGGAGTTTAATGTAAGCATATGTGATAAACGTGTAAATACAAGCTTTTCCAGAAGTTTTGAGTCAAGTGGGAGTAGGGAAATAGGCCGGTAGTTGGATGAGGATGTTGGATTAAGATATGTTTTCTTGAGGAGAGGTGTGACTAGTGCATGTTTAAGGGATGTGCGAAATAGGGAGAAATTAAAAATATGTGTGAGGATTGGAGAAGATTTGGAGAGAGGAAGGGCAGAAGTAGTGAGGGGATGGGATAGAGGGGACAGGTAGTGAAAGGAGAGGATAATATAAGGGAAGTATCGACATCCTCTGTAAAAGGGGAAAAAATTTAATTTGTGGGTTTTGGACATTTGCAAACAGTTTAGGGGGTTGGAGACTGGTAGTTCGTTGAGAGGTGATTTAATTTCTGATGGAATCGATTTTGTTGTTGAAGGGCTGGCAAAATCTTGAGCTGAGGGTGAGTGCGTGATTTTCAAGCTATGGTAGGAGGTGCCAAGTTGTCAAGAACCAAACTATAACAACAAATTCTAAAAATCCCTTATGAAAGTTGCTCCCCATTAGACTAATAAATAGTTATATAAAAATATTAAGTCAATTAATTTACAACTGCTCTGCACTGCCATGTTTGGAAGCAGACATGTTTGTTGCCCCTAGAACATCGCTTACAACATTCCCATGTTCTACACAAGACAGTGAAGCTGGGGGCTTAGAAGAAACAGCAGGTGGTCTGTGGCAGAACTTTATCTGTCTGTCTGTCTGTCTGTCTATCTTTATGTATAAATTTCCAGCTGTCCCAGTCTCGTAAAAAAACGACATCTTTAACACTGAGCGGGCTACAAACTTTTTCGCTTGTTTACCTAAAATCATATTTTTCCAACCCATATGCGTATGTGCGGTTATATAAGAGTCAATTGGCTCTGGACTTCAGGCTGAGAAAAGTCTGCAGTCACAGCTGCTTCTCTACAGAGGGAAATATATTAAAGAAGGAGGTGTGTCTTCATATGTGTGAGTGTGCCCATCTTAGTCTATCATTAGATATGTGTCTGTGTGCGTATGTGTTTCTATCACTGGATTTGTGTGTCTATCCTTGCATGTGTGCATGTGTGTGTCTATGATTTTGTGTGTGTGTGTATCCCGCCATGTGTGTCTATGCATTTGAGCGTAAGAGATAAGCTTCCTATTACGTCCTATGTACCCTAGAATGATTAAACTATAAACACACAACTACAGGTTTTTGGGCTACAGACCGGTCACGGTCACGTTTATTATATAAACAAACTCCTAAGTTAAATTACGGCTATATATATGCCAATCTAGGCAACTTTATTAATAAACATAGAACTGTATAAGTTCTTAAACTGGTGACGGCAATGAACTAATAGCTTAACCCCTACTGCCAGACGGCCAGGGCCCTACACGGTGTCTGAAGCGCGGCACGGATTGCGCGCGCTCAAATGGCAGTGAGAGAGAGCTGTAATTAGTAGAACTATTTGGCCTACGATTCGTAGGGTGGAGTAACCCCTAGGTTGGCACCTAGCGGGCGTCACCTCCCCCATCTTAGGGCATCACTCTTCTCACTCCCTGCCCGCTCTCTGGGCCCTGACCTACTGCCACAAGAGGCAACTACCCCTCTTGCTGCCACATAACTGACCAGCTCATCACATATAAAAGTTTTATCAAAATTTTCGTCTTTTTTTTTTATTTTTTATTATATATATATTTTTTTAAAGAACCGCCAAAAGAGCTTTTCGTATATCCTCAAGAAAACATCCAATACCACATCCGTAAGATGGACGCCATCAGGGCGATAGAGAGCTTTGTTGTCAGCCATTAGTGCATCATGCCTTATGGCAAAACCGCCTAACGACGTGACAGTTCTCTCCATTTCCCTGTTCAGCTTTTTCTGCACATTTTACGCTGCCCTCTGTGTAACAATGTACCTCCAACGCAGTCATGCTACTACGTTGGACCACCCAATTTTTACATTATGGAGCAATGCGCACACCCAACGTAGGTCTAAAGCCATCTTCCTAATTAAATCCAGGACTGGAGCAGACCCCATGTCATTCCCACCCAAGTGCAGTACAATAATGTGAGGTTGCCCCCACCTCCTATGAGCATCTTGAAGAAGGACTGGCAACTCGTCCCACGTTAAACCCCTTCATCCCAGCCACCAAATGCTAGCTCTGGATGAGGGGAATCCTAATTGCCGCCCATCTGGCAAACGCAGAACCCTGATAGACGCCCAATGCACAAAGGAGTGCCATACTATCCAAACGCACACCGGGGGGGGGAATTTGTGCCTGAAATAACAGGATACACAAGCTGAGCTACAAACGCTAACCCCCTTTTGAAGCATAGAATTTAAAAAAAAACTCATGCCCCAAGACCATAGTTAGCCATGTGACCCCCCCAAGAGCCTGTGTTTTAATTAAGAGCGCCACCCAATGGCCGAATATATAACTTATATCTGCCTGATTTCCACCGCCCAATTCGCCTGATATCTGCACCGGAGAAACCACTGCTAGATGCGCTCGTGGCCGCCCCCAATCCAGAATGAATGGGACGCAAACCTCGCCAAGTCAAGGTCCGCTGCAGCTGCCGACTTGGCGAGCACCCTCTTAAACTGAAAAATTGAAAAAGAGGAACCGTCCTCATGTATGAATAATTGCAGCTGACCCTGTGGTCTCACTCTACAATATTCTTCGAAAATCCGTACCAGGCAACATTCAGGAATTTTGTGCCTATGCAATCAGTTTTAGACCTAGAGACCAGCAGCATCAACTGTTCTCAGCGGGCCTAACATGTTCCCATTTGATACCCCCGTCTGCACCAGCTCTGGAGGAAGCAACCAATTCCCCCACTCTTAATGCCCCGGCCAGAACAAAAGAGAAGGCCGTTCAAAACAGTAAAGTTTCGAACGCCAATGAGCACACTGCCTTAAAGGCGTGATGGGCTCCCTGTGATCCTTACTTTGTGGGGCCAACTGCCCCCACCCTTTCAGGACCTGCCGCACTAGGAATGTGCCCGAGTGATCCGCTATACCGAACGTCCTGTTAAAGAATGAAAGTGCAGACAACCTACCCTGCGCGCTAATCTAGACACCCATTGACTGCGCAAGCATGCCAACCAATCAAACACGTGTACCTGAGTAGCCGACTGGACCTGGAACCCCTGCTGTCTGGCAAAACTGAGCCAGGCCTTCCAGTGGTTTTCGTAGGTTCTCCACATCTTAGGAGCAAAAGACGCCCGCACTAGGGGGATGATATTCTCCCAGCTCCCACCATCTGCCAAAGAAAAGGAGGGCACGTTAGGCCTGCCTGCTCGTCCCATGGCGCAACCTTCCTAAACTGCTCCCAGTTAAACCTAGACAACACGTCAGAAACTATATTTTTTACCCCAGGCACATGACTAGCCGTGAAACTAATATTCAACTGTAAGCAGCGCAACACCAGATGCCTCAAATATGTGACTACCTTCGGGGACAACACAGACAAATGGTTTATGGTGTACACCACACTCATGTTGTCTGACCAAAAAATTACAGACCTATTGGCCAATTTATGTCCCCACAGCTCGATTGCCACTATGATTGGAAAAAGCTCCAATAGGGTCAGGTTCCTGCCGAAACCCATTCCCCCGGCCAAGGAGCCGCGCTCCATTAGCCGTTCAAGTAAGCCCCATACCCAAAAAACCCTGCCGCATTCGTAAAAAGGTGCAGCGCTTGGTTTGATATAGGGTCTTTCTTCCATAAACAGACACCATTGAATTTCTTCAGAAATTCCTCCCAAAGTTTGAGATCCTCCTTCATTTCACCTGACACCCTAATCCGGGACCTAGTCCCTCTAGGACCCTGCAGTTGACTCTCCAACCTCCTATTAAAGATTCTACCCATAGGTATTGCCCTACCAGCAAATTTAGCAGTCCTAGCAAGGACTGCAAATCCTTAAGGGAAATAAAGTCTGCTCTTGCCACGGACAAAACCACCTGAAGCAGGCGGTCGACCTTTTCATGAGGAAACCTGCAGACTGCTGCCCTTGTATCTATTTCAATACCTAAGAACGTGAGACAAGTACAGGGGCCCTGCGTTTTTTCACTTGCCAAGGGCACCCCAAATCTTCCCATCATGTCCTGCATGACCGCCATCATATGAGCACATTCGTCAGAATCAGCCCCTCCCACCAGCAGGAAGTCGTCCAGGTAGTGGGCCATGGCCCCACCCCCAGACGCCCTCTGCACTACCCAGTGTAAAAAGGAGCTAAAACTTTAAAAAAGTGCACATGACAGCGAGCACTCCATGGGCAGGCATTTATCCACATAGAATGCCCCGTCAAACTTCATGCCCATAAGCCTGAAGGCTGATGGGTGCAGGGGCAACAAACAGAACGCCGGCTCTATGTCTAGCTTTCGCCATCAAAGCCCCCTTACCCTTGCCCCTGACAATCAACAGCACGTTGTCAAAGGACTGGTAATGCATGGAGCTCAGCGCTGGGTATATGGCGTCATTCACTGATGCCCCTTTTGGAAAGGACAGGTGGTGTATGAGCCTAAACTTGCCCATGTCCTTCTTAGGTACTACCCCCAAAGGGGAGACTACCAGATAAGCCAAAGGCTGCTCCCAAAAAGGGCCGAACACCCTGCCCAACGCCACTTCCTTGCCCAATTTCTCCCTGACCACCTCCGGGAATTCGTAGGCCAATTTAAGGTTACGGTGTACTGTAAAACCCACTACGCATCCCCCCACTGGACTTCTAAACCCCTCCTCCAACCCTGTCCTGAGCAGTCGAGCCGTCTCAGTATCAGGGTAATTCGCCAGCCATGGCCCCATGGTTGCTGAATTAAGGGACGTTGGGGCCCTTGTTTCCAAGGCCCCCTTTTGAGACTGGCTTCTCATTGCCAGACTCCCTCCTCCTGCTGCATTCACACAAGGGTGTGGCCCGCTACAGAATTTGCTCCTAGCTGGAGGGCTAGGGGGTACCACATACTCAGTCTCAGATGCCCTGCTTTTTCTTGAAGATCCCCACATGCCCGGCACCTCCTGAATGACCTCACGATACCGCTTTGGTGACATCGACTTTCTACTGGAGCGCTGCATCACTGGATCACGAAGAACGAAAGAAAGCTCCCTTGATGTCTGGAACCAGGAACAAAAGAGGCCGGATCCGCTGCAACCAGAAACTATAAAAAGGTAAGCAGAAACACCCGCCCCCACACTTGCAACAATGTAACAGGCCTAGTACACTCCAGACTTCAATTCAGTTATCCCTTAATTTTGTTACAGGCCCACTAGAAGGCCCTCCAGTTCCATATGTGTTTCTATCATTGCATTTGTGTCTTTGTACGTCTATCCTTGCATGCATGCATGTGTGTGTCTGTAACTTTGTGTGTGTGTCTATCCTTGCATGCATGCATGTGTATTTCTGTGTCTATCACTGCATTTGTGTTTGTGTGTGTCTATCCCTGGATGTATGTGTGCATGTGTGTTTATCCCTGCATGTATATCTATATCTGTGTGTGTCTGTGTTTCTATCCCTTCACGTGTGAGTGTGTGTGTCTATAACTACATGTGGGTGGGTGTTTCTATTCCTGCTGGTGTGCATCTGTGTGTCTATCCTTGCATATGTGTCTGTGTCTTTCTGTCCCGGCATGTGTGCTTGTGTGTGTCCGTGTGTGTGTCTATCACTACATGTGGGTCAGGGGTGAGTGTTTCTATTCTTGCATGTGTGCATCTGTGTGTCTATCCCTGCATGTGTGTTTCTATCCCTGCATGTGTGCTTGTGTGTTTCTATCACTGCTTGCGTGTGTATTCCTTTCTCTGCATATGTGCACGTCTGTCCTTGCATGTGTGCATGTATGTGTGTGCCTGTGTGTCTATCCCTGCATGTGTAAGAAGTGTGCATCTTTCAGTGCATGTGTATGTGTCTATCCTTGCATGTGTGCATGTATGTGTGTGCCTGTGTATCTATCCCTGCATGTGTAAGAAGTGTGCATCTTTCAGTGCATGTGTATGTGTCTATCCTTGCATGTGTGCATGTATGTGTGCGCCTGTGTGTCTATCCCTGCATGTGTAAGAAGTATGCATCTTTCAGTGCATGTGAATGTGTCTATCCTTGCATGTGTGCATGTATGTGTGTGTCTGTGTGTCTATCCCTGCATGTGTAAGTGGTGTGCATCTTTCAGTGCATGTGTATGTGTCTATCCTTGCATGTGTGCATGTATGTGTGTGCCTGTGTGTCTATCCCTGCATGTGTAAGAAGTGTGCATCTTTCAGTGCATGTGTATGTGTCTATCCTTGCATGTGTGCATGTATGTGTGTGTCTGTGTGTCTATCCCTGCATGTGTAAGTGGTGTGCCTCTTTCAGTGCATGTGTATGTGTCTATCCTTGCATGTGTGCATGTATGTGTGTGCCTGTGTGTCTATCCCTGCATGTGTAAGAAGTGTGCATCTTTCAGTGCATGTGTATGTGTCTATCCTTGCATGTGTGCATGTATGTATGTGCCTGTGTGTCTATCCCTGCATGTGTAAGAAGTATGCATCTTTCAGTGCATGTGTATGTGTCTATCCTTGCATGTGTGCATGTATGTGTGTGCCTGTGTGTCTATCCCTGCATGTGTAAGAAGTGTGCATCTTTCAGTGCATGTGTATGTGTCTATCCTTGCATGTGTGCATGTATGTGTGTGCCTGTGTGTCTATCCCTGCATGTGTAAGAAGTGTGCATCTTTCAGTGCATGTGTATGTGTCTATTCTTGCATGTGTGCATGTATGTGTGTGCCTGTGTATCTATCCCTGCATGTGCAAGAAGTGTGCATCTTTCAGTGCATGTGTATGTGTCTATCCTTGCATGTGTGCATGTATGTGTGTGCCTGTGTGTCTATCCCTGCATGTGTAAGAAGTATGCATCTTTCAGTGCATGTGTATGTGTCTATCCTTGCATGTGTGCATGTATGTGTGTGCCTGTGTGTCTATCCCTGCATGTGTAAGAAGTGTGCATCGTCCAGTGCATGTGTATGTGCCTGTGTGTCTATCCCTGCATGTGTAAGAAGTGTGCATCTTTCAGTGTATGTGTATTTGTCTATCCTTGCATGTGTGCATGTATGTGTGTGTCTGTGTGTCTATCCCTGCATGTGTAAGAAGTGTGCATCTTTCAGTGCATGTGATGTGTCTATCCTTGCATGTGTGCATGTATGTGTGTGCCTGTGTGTCTATCCCTGCATGTGTAAGAAGTGTGCATCTTTCAGTGCATGTGTATGTGTCTATCCTTGCATGTGTGCATGTATCTGTGTGCCTGTGTGTCTATACCTGTATGTGTAAGAAGTATGCATCTTTCAGTGCATGTGTATGTCTCTATCCTTGCATGTGTGCATGTATGTGTGTGCCTGTGTGTCTATCCCGGCATGTGTAAGAAGTGTGCATCTTTCAGTGCATGTGTATGTGTCTATCCTTGCATGTGTGCATGTATGTGTGTGTCTGTGTGTCTATCCCTGCATGTGTAAGTGGTGTGCATCTTTCAGTGCATGTGTATGTGTCTATCCTTGCATGTGTGCATGTATGTGTGTGCCTGTGTGTCTATCCCGGCATGTGTAAGAAGTGTGCATCTTTCAGTGCATGTGTATGTGTCTATCCTTGCATGTGTGTGTGTGCCTGTGTGTCTATCCCTGCATGTGTAAGAAGTGTGTATCTTTCAGTGCATGTGTATGTGTCTATCCTTGCATGTGTGCATGTATGTGTGCGCCTGTGTGTCTATCCCGGCATGTGTAAGAAGTGTGCATCTTTCAGTGCATGTGTATGTGTCTATCCTTGCATGTGTGCATGTATGTGTGTGTCTGTGTGTCTATCCCGGCATGTGTAAGAAGTGTGCATCTTTCAGTGCATGTGTATGTGTCTATCCTTGCATGTATGTGTGCGCCTGTGTGTCTATCCCTGCATGTGTAAGAAGTGTGCATCTTTCAGTGCATGTGTATGTGTCTATCCTTGCATGTGTGCATGTATGTGTGTGTCTGTGTGTCTATCTATGTCAAGAAATTCAGTTGATATATAAACATCACACTGACTTTGTGAAATTTGTTGGATATTTTACGACACAGATTGACATGACACTGCACTTTATCACTATAAATAATAATTTGCCCCTTCCCCAAAATAAATAACTATACATAAAAATTGTATCTCCATGGGGAAAAAAAAGGAAGTTCCAATGTATCAGAGAATTTAAACACAAAAGAGGAAGTATCTTTTCAAAAGAGGAAGAGTTGTTTAAACAAATGCAGAATTGTAAAACTGACTTTATTTTGTAGAGGCTAGATACTGCTTCATTCTCAAATTGCATCAAATAAGCTTGTATTTCAAGGAAACATTTTTATATTTGCATATTTATATCTTAAAGGGACACTCAAGTCAAAATAAACTTTTTATGATTAAAATGAGCAGCAGTTTTAAGACACTTTCCAATTTACTTCTATTTTGCACAGTCTTTTTTATATTCACACTTTCTAGGGATCAAGATCCTTCTGAGCATGTGCACAAGCTCACAGGGTGTACGTATATTAGTCTGTGATTGGCTGATGTCTGCCACATGATACAGGGGGCCGGAAAATGGGAGAAAAAATACATTTGCCAGAAAAAAATCTTCTCAGAGTTGGTGTTAAATCATTGTCTTTTTTATTATGCACTTGTTAATTATGCAATTCTACAGCATTGAGTGGTCCTTTACCTGTTTTCTAACACTAGAATGCATCTCACATTGGCATTAATGGACCATTAAACATATTAGCGTTGCAAAATCAACAAATATATAATACAAATACAATATAATAAAGAGCAGTAGATTTTTTTCTCTGAAAAATCTAAAAGTTGTATTCCCCTGCCTCATGTTTCACGTGACAGCCAATCAAAGACTCATAAAAGTATATACTGTGAACTCTCACACATGCACTGGTGCCACAAAAAGTGTTCCTATAAATAGACTGTGTACAATTTGATAGTGAAAGTAATTGGGCATTTTTTTAAAAAATTGAACGCTCTATCTAAATCATGAAAGTTAATATAACGTTAGTGTTCCTTTAAGGGGACATTGTACATTTCTCTCCATGTGTTCCTAATGATCCATTTTACCTGCTGTAGTGTATCAATTTATTTACAAATTACTCCTACTCCTTTATTTTGTCATTTAATTTTTTTTGTGCCAACTATAATGAAAAGTAAATACTGCAGTGTTATTTATCTATAAAAAAAAAAACACGTAAAGAAGAGGCAGCAGCATTAGTCAGCATCCTAGTAGGGGCAAGAGAGAATGAGAACCCAATCTATTTTATGTTTAAATCTTTTATGAGATTAAGTTTTGAAAACAATAAAAGTACAATATAAGCATGAAAACAAAAATATACATTGCCTTTCTTTCCATTACGTTGCTAAGCAACGGAAGCTAAGTCTCTAGAAAATCTAGGCAGGCTGCAAGAGAACCTTTCCTGCAGCTATAGCTTGAAAAGATAGAGGAAGATGAACATCCACAACTAAAAGTCTTTAAAGAGAATATCCTCTTTGTGGGTTTATGAAACCATACATAGGAGAACATAACATTGAAAAGAAAGGTTGTGATTGAATTTTAAAACATAAAAATAAAGAAAGAAAAAACAGGAAGCAAAACTAAATGCTGAGTCAAGCGTTTTTTTTACTAATATGGGTATCAAATAAATAAAGTGTCACTTTCAATCATTTGTAGTATTAGAAGTAAGAAGCGGGACTTAACTTCTTATTTTGATAATAGCTTCATAGGTGTGAATGGTCAGTGAGTGTAAGAGCTACCCTTTAGAATCCAATAAAACCAAATCTTGTGGACCGATTCTATTGAATTTAGCTTCCAAGCTGCCGATTTGTACATTGTATAAGTTAGCTTAATTTTATTTCATATTTCTGTTCATGAGGGTACTCCATGGGGACTGTACATAGTATCCCTTATGGAATTGTTATATGTTTGGATTTGTTTGTGTAATAGGGCCTAGGAATAGTGAGTTGTATATTGTCATCTAAAAGAGAGCTAACTAAGGATGACAAATATTCCCATGTCTCCTTAACTCTTTTACTGACCCACCGCATGTGTTGGTAAGTGCCCAATTCACTGCAGCCCATGTAACAAAGTGTATTACCTGCTTAGTGTTTTCAGTGGGGTCAGATACCAGCAGAACATGGTTTTTATAGAGTTTTCTCTTAAGTCCAGGCTCAAAAGGCCTTTGCCAACTGAGCTAAATATTTTATCCCATGCTTGTATCTCCAGTGTTATACCTTAGTTCTTTTCCCAGTCGAACATGATAAAGGTTTTGGTATTATTGGAAGCTGTCTGTATAGCTATGTATAACCTTGATATGGTCTGTTTTGGTATATGTTGTGAGCTGCATAGACTTTCTAAAATTGTGTTAGTTTGGAAAGAGGTATTAGCAAGGAATTTTTGCAGATATGATGATAATTGAAGGTATAGATACCAGTGTAGTTTCAAGAGGGCTAGTTTATTTTTTAGCTGGGAATATGTCATCATTTTTTTTGTTGTCTAATAGATCTGTCACCCTGTATAGTTCTTTATTTATCCATTGACCTACTATTCTATGTGTGTCAGTTGGGAGAAGATATCTTATCTGCATCATCCAAGAGTGGCAGAGTATAAGAGTTGTGTTTTGCTATTGATATCCAGAAATGTATCGTGGAGTCTGAGGTGTAAGATCTGTATTGGAGTCTGAGGTGTAAGATCTATATTGTCCTGAGTGTTTACTGTAAGGTTGTTTATCCCATAATATAGCATCAAGATAATTCAACCCCCCCCCCCCCCCGATCTTTCTCTAGGGTTGTCCAGAGAACTTCCCTAGATGTTCTACCTAGCAGTGCAGTTTGAGCCAATCTAGAGGTCCGGTAGTAAACAATCAAATTATCCCTCCCCCTTCTGTTTTATGCCAGGATTAATAATGTAATTCTAGCAAGCCTATTGCCTCTTATGAAAGCTAGTAGTTCAAATTGTAGAATGGCTAAGTCTGAAATTGGTATTTTAATTCGTAATGCCCTAAATAGATAAAAAAGTTAAGATAAGCGACTGAACCAAGAAAATGTATAAGCTTTGCATTTATGAATATCATACTGTATATCTTTGTGCATTGGTATGTACCGTAATTGAATTTATATAATTGACTGTATTGAGTTGTCAAATGGATACCCAAATACTTTCGAAAGTGTTTAGCCCATCTTAATTCAAAGTTAATCTCTAAGGTGTTTTGTGTTTGGGGTGGTAATGCCATCTGTAACACTTCACATTTGTCAAGGTTAACTTTATAAAATGAAATTGTAGAAAATTTTTCTAACATGTTATACAAATTAGGGATCAATTGAACTGGTTTGGTAATCGTCAATAGTATATCATCCACAAATAAAGTTAATGTTCTAGGCCAAAAACTTTGCTTGTTTGGACCCTATATAAAAGCAATAAAAAGCCACGCTTGATCTATAGCAGTTGGAAGAATAACCTTGTACTCAGGATTATATATGCTGAAATCAAAAGGCATAATTATGAATTATAGTTTTACATTTAGAAAAAATAAATAAATCCGGTATCTGTAAAGACTGACAGAGTGAAGCATGTATTGGGGACCTTATCTTGATGGTTTTCATCCCATATTTTTATACAGGTTTTTATAACAGAATCTTGGCACTGGATAAAGCCTACTGAATTATAACTAAATACCACCAGAAAAAGAATTTACACACATAGGCGCAGGGGAAATATACACACAAACCAAGAAAAAAAGGTGGAAATGACAAGTATAGAGCTCTTCAATACTTAAAACTTCCAGCCACCATCAAATAAAGGCATCTCTTTCGCAAACATGGCTGAGTTCAATACAAGAGTGGATCACTCAAATAAGGGAAAGATAAGGGGCTTTATGATGCAGTAACAACCAAACACAAGGACACATCCAAGAAGTACCAGACTGGTGCATTATTCTCACAAACACGAAGTACCAGACAGGTATCTTCACAAACAGGAAGCACCAGATAGGTGCATTATCCTAACAAATAGAAAGCACAAAATGAGTGAATAATACTTACAAACAAAAATAATGCCAGATAGGTTGATTGAACTTAAAAACAGGAAGTGCCATATTGCTACTTTATACTCACAAACAGGAAGCGCCAGATTGCTACTTTATACTCACAAACAGGAAGCGCGAAATAGGTGCTTTATACTCACAAATGGAAAGTACTAGATAGTTGCTTTATACTCACAAAAAGGAAGTGTCAGATAGGTGCTTTATACTCACAAACAGGAAGTGCCAGATAGGTGCTTTATACTCACAAACAGGAAGTGCCAGATAGGGTTTTTTTTAATCACAAACAGAATGCACCAGAATGCTTTGTACTTATGAACAGGAAGCACTAGATAGGTGCAATATTCTCACAAACAGGAAGCACCAGATAGGTGCATTATCATCACAAACAGGAAGCACCAGTTAGATGATTTATACTCACAAATGGGAAGTGCCAGATAGGTGCTTTATACCCACAAACAGGAAGTGCAAGATAGGTGCTTTATACTCACAAACAGGAAGCACCAAATAGGTGCTTTTTCCTCACAAACAGGAAGCGCCAGATAGGTGCTTTTTACTCACAAACAGGAAGTGCCAGATAGGTGCTTAATACTCACAAACAGGAAGTGCAAGATAGGTGCTTTATACTCACAAACAGGAAGTGCCAGATAGGTGCTTTTTACTCATAAATAGGAAGTGCCAGACAAGTGCTTTTTACTCGCAAACAGGAAGTGCCAGATAGATGCTTTATACTCACAAACAGGAAGTGTAAGATAGGTACTTTATACTCACAAACAGGAAGTGCCAGATAGGTGTTTTTTACTCACAAACAGGAAGTGCCAGATAGGTGCTTTTTACTCACAAACAATAAGTGCCAGGTAGGTGCTTTACACTCACAAACAGGATGCACCAGATAAGTGCTTTGTACTTATGAACAGGAAGCACCAGATAGGTGCAATATTCTCACAAACAGGAAGCACCAGATAGGTGCATTATCCTCACAAACAGGAAGCACCAGTTAGATGATTTATACTCACAAATGGGAAGGGCCAGATAGGTGCTTTATACTCACAAACAGGAAGTGCAAGATAGGTGCTTTATACTCACAAACAGGAAGTGCCAGATAGGTGCTTTTTACTCATAAATAGGAAGTGCCAGACAGGTGCTTTTTACTCGCAAACAGGAAGTGCCAGATAGATGCTTTATACTCACAAACAGGAAGTGTAAGATAGGTGCTTTATACTCACAAACAGGAAGTGCCAGATAGGTGTTTTTTACTCACAAACAGGAAGTGCCAGATAGGTGCTTTTTACTCACAAACAATAAGTGCCAGGTAGGTGCTTTACACTCACAAACAGGATGCACCAGATAAGTGCTTTGTACTTATGAACAGGAAGCACCAGATAGGTGCAATATTCTCACAAACAGGAAGCACCAGATAGGTGCATTATCCTCACAAACAGGAAGCACCAGTTAGATGATTTATACTCACAAATGGGAAGGGCCAGATAGGTGCTTTATACTCACAAACAGGAAGTGCAAGATAGGTGCTTTATACTCACAAACAGGAAGTGCCAGATAGGTGCTTTTTACTCACAAACAGGAAGTGACAGGTGCTTTATACTCACAAACAGGAAGTGCCAGATAGGGTTTTTTTAATCACAAACAGAATGCACCAGAATGCTTTGTACTTATGAACAGGAAGCACCAGATAGGTGCAATATTCTCACAAACAGGAAGCACCAGATAGGTGCATTATTCTCACAAACAGGAAGCACCAGTTAGATGATTTATACTCACAAATGGGAAGTGCCAGATAGGTGCTTTATACTCACAAACAGGAAGTGCAAGATAGGTGCTTTATACTCACAAACAGGAAGCGCCAAATAGGTGCTTTTTCCTCACAAACAGGAAGCGCCAGATAGGTGCTTTTTACTCACAAACAGGAAGTGCCAGATAGGTGCTTAATACTCACAAACAGGAAGTGCAAGATAGGTGCATTTTACTCATAAATAGGAAGTGCCAGACAGGTGCTTTTTACTCGCAAACAGGAAGTGCCAGATAGGTGCTTTATACTCACAAACAGGAAGTGCAAGATAGGTGCTTTATACTCACAAACAGGAAGTGCCAGATAGGTGCTTTTTACTCATAAACAGGAAGTGCCAGATAGGTGCTTTTTACTCACAAACAATAAGTGCCAGGTAGGTGCTTTACACTCACAAACAGGATGCACCAGATAAGTGCTTTGTACTTATGAACAGGAAGCACCAGATAGGTGCAATATTCTCACAAACAGGAAGCACCAGATAGGTGCATTATCCTCACAAACAGGAAGCACCAGTTAGATGATTTATACTCACAAATGGGAAGGGCCAGATAGGTGCTTTATACTCACAAACAGGAAGTGCAAGATAGGTGCTTTATACTCACAAACAGGAAGCGCCAAATAGGTGCTTTTTCATCACAAACAGGAAGTGCCAGATAGGTGGTTTTTACTCACAAACAGGAAGTGCCAGATAGGTGCTTAATACTCACAAACAGGAAGTGCAAGATAGGTGCTTTATACTCACAAACAGGAAGTGCCAGATAGGTGCTTTTTACTCATAAATAGGAAGTGCCAGACAGGTGCTTTTTACTCGCAAACAGGAAGTGCCAGATAGGTGCTTTATACTCACAAACAGGAAGTGCAAGTTAGGTGCTTTATACTCACAAACAGGAAGTGCCAGATAGGTGCTTTTTACTCACAAACAGGATGCACCAGATAGGTTCTTTGTACTTATGAACAGGAAGCACTAGATAGGTGCAATATCCTCACAAACAGGAAGCACCAGATAGATGAATTATCCTCACAAACAGGAAGTATCAGATAGGTGCATTATACTTACAAACAGGAAGTGCAAGTTAGGTGCTTTATACTCACAAACAGGAAGTGCCAGATAGGTGCTTTACACTCACAAACAGGATGCACCAGATAAGTGCTTTGTACTTATGAACAGGAAGCACTAGATAGGTGCAATATCCTCACAAACAGGAAGCACCAGATAGATGAATTATCCTCACAAACAGGAAGTATCAGATAGGTGCATTATACTTACAAACAGAAAGTGCCAGATAGGTGGATTATACTTACAAACAGGAAGAACCAGATAGGTGCTTTAAACTTGCACACTGGAATTGTCAGATAAGTGTTTTTATACTGAAAAACAGGAAGCACCAGTTAGATGCTTTATATTTACAAATGGGAAGCTCCAGATAGGTGCTTTATAATCACAAACAAGAAGTGCCAGGTAGGTGCTTTACACTCACAAACAGGATGCACCAGATAAGTGATTTGTACTTATGAACAGGAAGCACCAGATAGGTGCACTATCCTCACAAACAGGAAGCACCAGATAGATGAATTATCCTCACAAACAGGAAGCACCAGATAGGTGCATTATACTTACAAACAGGAAGTTCCAGATAGGTGCTTTTTACTCACAAACAGGAAGTGCCAGATAGGTGTTTTTTTTACTCACAAACAGGAAGTGCTAGATAAGTGCTTTGTACCAGTGGTGGTTCTACACGGGGGCCTACAGGAGCCAGTGCCCCTGTAAAAATGTCCCTGCCCCCCTTCTGACCCCCCTGAGCTGGCCACTGAGCTGACTGAATAATATACATACAGGGGACAGGCCCAGGGGTGCACCGGATCTAGCATTATTTATGCATAATGATGAGCAGGGCAGGGTCAGGCATGTGTGGGCACTATTGGCACTAGTCTGGGCTGTTCAGAGAGCTCGAGTCAAGTTGTGCGACTGCGCCTGCCTGCTGCACATCGGCACTCCACTTCAGCATCACATGCGCAGTCTGAGTCTGACTGTCAGTAACGTGAGAGGCTGGAGGCAGGCGGCTCAGGCAGTGGAGCAGCCTGTCTGTGAGGAAACACACATGAGGATGCTGGCGCCTTGTGACTGTACTTGTGTCACTCACACACTACCTATGATTTTAAAAAAGGAGGTTGAGGAAGCCTCAACCACATGAGGGACGCCCCCCCCACCAGATGGCCAGCAGAGAGACCGGCGCCACGGTACTGAAAGAGTGAGAGAAGTAGGTTGGCGACTGTTGGCGCATGATCATGTATTTATTTATATAAATTATAAGCTGCCTGTATTTAATTCTAGACCTAACCATACTACTACTACTACACATGACATTAGTCACTCTGAGGCTGAGTCCCTGACCCTATCTTTAGAGCCTAGGTGGCTATGCACACTTGCACAGATACATGATCACATTCACCACTTGCACTTAACTTCATCATTTCACTTGAGACTTATGTTATGTGAAGAAGTTAGAACCCAGATTACCCCAGGTGTAATTTCTGGGTGGGAGGAGGGTAGCTGCTATGGCTATGGTTGGTTCTTGCTGGCTGCTTGTTTGCTGCTGGGAAAAAACAACAGTTTTGCATGAACATGGACATGGGTTATGGATAATACATAACATTAACAACTATATATATATATATATATATATATATATATATATATATATATTATATATAATATATATTATATATAATATATATATACATACATAATATATATATGTGTGTATATATATAAGTGTGTGTGTATGTATATGTGTGTATAAATATATATATATATATATGTGTGTGTGTATGTATATGTGTAAATATATATATATATATATATATATATATATATATATATATATCATTTGTTTCCGTTTTTTAATGTGCCCTCTGATTAAACACTGGCCCCACCTTGCCCCCCCCAGTAAAAATTTGTCTAGAACCACCACTGCTTTGTACTTATGAACAGGGAGCACCAGATAGGTGCAATATCCTCACAAACAGGAAGCACCAGATAGGTGCATTATCCTCACAAACAGGAAGCACCAGATAGGTGCATTATACTTACAAACAGAAGGTGCCAGATAGGTAGATTATACTTACAAAAAGAAAGCACCAAATAGGTGCTTTATACTTGCACACTGGAATTGCCAGATAGGTGTTTTATACTCAAAAACAGGAAGCATCAGTTAGATGCTTTATACTCACAAACAGGAAGTGCAAGATAGGTGCTTTATACTCACAAACAGGAAGCATCAGATAGGTACTTTTTCCTCACAAACAGGAAGTGCCAGATAGGTGCTTTTTACTCACAATCAGGAAGTGCCAGATAGGTGCTTTATACTCACAAACAGGAAGTGCCAGATATGTACTTTTTTCTCACAAACAGGAAGTGCCAGATAGGTGCTTTTTACTCACAATCAGGAAGTGCTAGATAGGTTATTTTTACTCACAATCAGGAAGCACTAGATAGGTACTTTTTCCTCACAAACAGGAAGTGCCAGATAGGTGCTTTTTACTCACAATCAGGAAGTGCCAGATAGGTGCTTTATACTCACAAACAGGAAGCACCAGATAGGTACTTTTTCCTCACAAACAGGAAGCACCAGATAGGTGCTTTTTTCCTCACAAACAGGAAGTGCCAGATAGGTGCTTTTTACTCACAATCAGGAAGTGCCAGATAGGTGCTTTATACTCACAAACAGGAAGTGCCAGATAGGTGCTTTTTACTCACAATCATGAAGTGCCAGATAGGTACTTTTTCCTCACAAACAGGAAGTGCCAGATAGGTGCTTTTTATTCACAATCAGGAAGTGCCAGATAGGTGCTTTATACTCACAAACAGGAAGCACCAGATAGGTACTTTTTCCTCACAAACAGGAAGTGCCAGATAGGTGCTTTTTACTCACAATCAGGAAGTTCCAGATAGGTGCTTTATACTCACAAACAGGAAGCACCAGATAGGTACTTTTTCCTCACAAACAGGAAGCACCAGATAGGTGCTTTTTTCCTCACAAACAGGAAGTGCCAGATAGGTGCTTTTTACTCACAATCAGGAAGTGCCAGATAGGTGCTTTATACTCACAAACAGGAAGTGCCAGATAGGTGCTTTTTACTCACAATCAGGAAGTGCCAGATAGGTACTTTTTCCTCACAAACAGGAAGTGCCAGATAGGTGCTTTATACTCACAAACATGAAGCACCAGATAGGGTTTTTTTTAATCACAAACAGAATGCACCAGAATGCTTTGTACTTATGAACAGGAAGCACTAGATAGGTGCAATATTCTCACAAACAGGAAGCACCAGATAGGTGCATTATCATCACAAACAGGAAGCACCAGTTAGATGATTTATACTCACAAATGGGAAGTGCCAGATAGGTGCTTTATACTCACAAACAGGAAGTGCAAGATAGGTGCTTTATACTCACAAACAGGAAGCACCAAATAGGTGCTTTTTCCTCACAAACAGGAAGCGCCAGATAGGTGCTTTTTACTCACAAACAGGAAGTGCCAGATAGGTGCTTAATACTCACAAACAGGAAGTGCAAGATAGGTGCTTTATACTCACAAACAGGAAGTGCCAGATAGGTGCTTTTTACTCATAAATAGGAAGTGCCAGACAAGTGCTTTTTACTCGCAAACAGGAAGTGCCAGATAGATGCTTTATACTCACAAACAGGAAGTGTAAGATAGGTACTTTATACTCACAAACAGGAAGTGCCAGATAGGTGTTTTTTACTCACAAACAGGAAGTGCCAGATAGGTGCTTTTTACTCACAAACAATAAGTGCCAGGTAGGTGCTTTACACTCACAAACAGGATGCACCAGATAAGTGCTTTGTACTTATGAACAGGAAGCACCAGATAGGTGCAATATTCTCACAAACAGGAAGCACCAGATAGGTGCATTATCCTCACAAACAGGAAGCACCAGTTAGATGATTTATACTCACAAATGGGAAGGGCCAGATAGGTGCTTTATACTCACAAACAGGAAGTGCAAGATAGGTGCTTTATACTCACAAACAGGAAGTGCCAGATAGGTGCTTTTTACTCATAAATAGGAAGTGCCAGACAAGTGCTTTTTACTCGCAAACAGGAAGTGCCAGATAGATGCTTTATACTCACAAACAGGAAGTGTAAGATAGGTGCTTTATACTCACAAACAGGAAGTGCCAGATAGGTGTTTTTTACTCACAAACAGGAAGTGCCAGATAGGTGCTTTTTACTCACAAACAGGAAGCACCAGTTAGATGATTTATACTCACAAATGGGAAGGGCCAGATAGGTGCTTTATACTCACAAACAGGAAGTGCAAGATAGGTGCTTTATACTCACAAACAGGAAGTGCCAGATAGGTGCTTTTTACTCACAAACAGGAAGTGACAGGTGCTTTATACTCACAAACAGGAAGTGCCAGATAGGTGCTTTTTACTCACAATCAGGAAGTGCTAGATAGGTTATTTTTACTCACAATCAGGAAGCACCAGATAGGTACTTTTTCCTCACAAACAGGAAGTGCCAGATAGGTGCTTTTTACTCACAATCAGGAAGTGCCAGATAGGTGCTTTATACTCACAAACAGGAAGCACCAGATAGGTACTTTTTCCTCACAAACAGGAAGCACCAGATAGGTGCTTTTTTCCTCACAAACAGGAAGTGCCAGATAGGTGCTTTTTACTCACAATCAGGAAGTGCCAGATAGGTGCTTTATACTCACAAACAGGAAGTGCCAGATAGGTGCTTTTTACTCACAATCATGAAGTGCCAGATAGGTACTTTTTCCTCACAAACAGGAAGTGCCAGATAGGTGCTTTTTATTCACAATCAGGAAGTGCCAGATAGGTGCTTTATACTCACAAACAGGAAGCACCAGATAGGTACTTTTTCCTCACAAACAGGAAGTGCCAGATAGGTGCTTTTTACTCACAATCAGGAAGTTCCAGATAGGTGCTTTATACTCACAAACAGGAAGCACCAGATAGGTACTTTTTCCTCACAAACAGGAAGCACCAGATAGGTGCTTTTTTCCTCACAAACAGGAAGTGCCAGATAGGTGCTTTTTACTCACAATCAGGAAGTGCCAGATAGGTGCTTTATACTCACAAACAGGAAGTGCCAGATAGGTGCTTTTTACTCACAATCAGGAAGTGCCAGATAGGTACTTTTTCCTCACAAACAGGAAGTGCCAGATAGGTGCTTTATACTCACAAACATGAAGCACCAGATAGGGTTTTTTTTCATCACAAACAGAATGCACCAGAATGCTTTGTACTTATGAACAGGAAGCACTAGATAGGTGCAATATTCTCACAAACAGGAAGCACCAGATAGGTGCATTATCATCACAAACAGGAAGCACCAGTTAGATGATTTATACTCACAAATGGGAAGTGCCAGATAGGTGCTTTATACTCACAAACAGGAAGTGCAAGATAGGTGCTTTATACTCACAAACAGGAAGCACCAAATAGGTGCTTTTTCCTCACAAACAGGAAGCGCCAGATAGGTGCTTTTTACTCACAAACAGGAAGTGCCAGATAGGTGCTTAATACTCACAAACAGGAAGTGCAAGATAGGTGCTTTATACTCACAAACAGGAAGTGCCAGATAGGTGCTTTTTACTCATAAATAGGAAGTGCCAGACAAGTGCTTTTTACTCGCAAACAGGAAGTGCCAGATAGATGCTTTATACTCACAAACAGGAAGTGTAAGATAGGTACTTTATACTCACAAACAGGAAGTGCCAGATAGGTGTTTTTTACTCACAAACAGGAAGTGCCAGATAGGTGCTTTTTACTCACAAACAATAAGTGCCAGGTAGGTGCTTTACACTCACAAACAGGATGCACCAGATAAGTGCTTTGTACTTATGAACAGGAAGCACCAGATAGGTGCAATATTCTCACAAACAGGAAGCACCAGATAGGTGCATTATCCTCACAAACAGGAAGCACCAGTTAGATGATTTATACTCACAAATGGGAAGGGCCAGATAGGTGCTTTATACTCACAAACAGGAAGTGCAAGATAGGTGCTTTATACTCACAAACAGGAAGTGCCAGATAGGTGCTTTTTACTCATAAATAGGAAGTGCCAGACAAGTGCTTTTTACTCGCAAACAGGAAGTGCCAGATAGATGCTTTATACTCACAAACAGGAAGTGTAAGATAGGTGCTTTATACTCACAAACAGGAAGTGCCAGATAGGTGTTTTTTACTCACAAACAGGAAGTGCCAGATAGGTGCTTTTTACTCACAAACAATAAGTGCCAGGTAGGTGCTTTACACTCACAAACAGGATGCACCAGATAAGTGCTTTGTACTTATGAACAGGAAGCACCAGATAGGTGCAATATTCTCACAAACAGGAAGCACCAGATAGGTGCATTATCCTCACAAACAGGAAGCACCAGTTAGATGATTTATACTCACAAATGGGAAGGGCCAGATAGGTGCTTTATACTCACAAACAGGAAGTGCAAGATAGGTGCTTTATACTCACAAACAGGAAGTGCCAGATAGGTGCTTTTTACTCACAAACAGGAAGTGACAGGTGCTTTATACTCACAAACAGGAAGTGCCAGATAGGGTTTTTTTAATCACAAACAGAATGCACCAGAATGCTTTGTACTTATGAACAGGAAGCACCAGATAGGTGCAATATTCTCACAAACAGGAAGCACCAGATAGGTGCATTATTCTCACAAACAGGAAGCACCAGTTAGATGATTTATACTCACAAATGGGAAGTGTCAGATAGGTGCTTTATACTCACAAACAGGAAGTGCAAGATAGGTGCTTTATACTCACAAACAGGAAGCGCCAAATAGGTGCTTTTTCCTCACAAACAGGAAGCGCCAGATAGGTGCTTTTTACTCACAAACAGGAAGTGCCAGATAGGTGCTTAATACTCACAAACAGGAAGTGCAAGATAGGTGCATTTTACTCATAAATAGGAAGTGCCAGACAGGTGCTTTTTACTCGCAAACAGGAAGTGCCAGATAGGTGCTTTATACTCACAAACAGGAAGTGCAAGATAGGTGCTTTATACTCACAAACAGGAAGTGCCAGATAGGTGCTTTTTACTCATAAACAGGAAGTGCCAGATAGGTGCTTTTTACTCACAAACAATAAGTGCCAGGTAGGTGCTTTACACTCACAAACAGGATGCACCAGATAAGTGCTTTGTACTTATGAACAGGAAGCACCAGATAGGTGCAATATTCTCACAAACAGGAAGCACCAGATAGGTGCATTATCCTCACAAACAGGAAGCACCAGTTAGATGATTTATACTCACAAATGGGAAGGGCCAGATAGGTGCTTTATACTCACAAACAGGAAGTGCAAGATAGGTGCTTTATACTCACAAACAGGAAGCGCCAAATAGGTGCTTTTTCATCACAAACAGGAAGTGCCAGATAGGTGGTTTTTACTCACAAACAGGAAGTGCCAGATAGGTGCGTAATACTCACAAACAGGAAGTGCAAGATAGGTGCTTTATACTCACAAACAGGAAGTGCCAGATAGGTGCTTTTTACTCATAAATAGGAAGTGCCAGACAGGTGCTTTTTACTCGCAAACAGGAAGTGCCAGATAGGTGCTTTATACTCACAAACAGGAAGTGCAAGTTAGGTGCTTTATACTCACAAACAGGAAGTGCCAGATAGGTGCTTTTTACTCACAAACAGGATGCACCAGATAGGTTCTTTGTACTTATGAACAGGAAGCACTAGATAGGTGCAATATCCTCACAAACAGGAAGCACCAGATAGATGAATTATCCTCACAAACAGGAAGTATCAGATAGGTGCATTATACTTACAAACAGGAAGTGCAAGTTAGGTGCTTTATACTCACAAACAGGAAGTGCCAGATAGGTGCTTTACACTCACAAACAGGATGCACCAGATAAGTGCTTTGTACTTATGAACAGGAAGCACTAGATAGGTGCAATATCCTCACAAACAGGAAGCACCAGATAGATGAATTATCCTCACAAACAGGAAGTATCAGATAGGTGCATTATACTTACAAACAGAAAGTGCCAGATAGGTGGATTATACTTACAAACAGGAAGAACCAGATAGGTGCTTTAAACTTGCACACTGGAATTGTCAGATAAGTGTTTTTATACTGAAAAACAGGAAGCACCAGTTAGATGCTTTATATTTACAAATGGGAAGCTCCAGATAGGTGCTTTATAATCACAAACAAGAAGTGCCAGGTAGGTGCTTTACACTCACAAACAGGATGCACCAGATAAGTGATTTGTACTTATGAACAGGAAGCACCAGATAGGTGCACTATCCTCACAAACAGGAAGCACCAGATAGATGAATTATCCTCACAAACAGGAAGCACCAGATAGGTGCATTATACTTACAAACAGGAAGTGCCAGATAGGTGCTTTTTACTCACAAACAGGAAGTGCCAGATAGGTGTTTTTTTTACTCACAAACAGGAAGTGCTAGATAAGTGCTTTGTACCAGTGGTGGTTCTACACGGGGGCCTACAGGAGCCAGTGCCCCTGTAAAAATGTCCCTGCCCCCCTTCTGACCCCCCTGAGCTGGCCACTGAGCTGACTGAATAATATACATACAGGGGACAGGCCCAGGGGTGCACCGGATCTAGCATTATTTATGCATAATGATGAGCAGGGCAGGGTCAGGCATGTGTGGGCACTATTGGCACTAGTCTGGGCTGTTCAGAGAGCTCGAGTCAAGTTGTGCGACTGCGCCTGCCTGCTGCACATCGGCACTCCACTTCAGCATCACATGCGCAGTCTGAGTCTGACTGTCAGTAACGTGAGAGGCTGGAGGCAGGCGGCTCAGGCAGTGGAGCAGCCTGTCTGTGAGGAAACACACATGAGGATGCTGGCGCCTTGTGACTGTACTTGTGTCACTCACACACTACCTATGATTTTAAAAAAGGAGGTTGAGGAAGCCTCAACCACATGAGGGACGCCCCCCCACCAGATGGCCAGCAGAGAGACCGGCGCCACGGTACTGAAAGAGTGAGAGAAGTAGGTTGGCGACTGTTGGCGCATGATCATGTATTTATTTATATAAATTATAAGCTGCCTGTATTTAATTCTAGACCTAACCATACTACTACTACTACACATGACATTAGTCACTCTGAGGCTGAGTCCCTGACCCTATCTTTAGAGCCTAGGTGGCTATGCACACTTGCACAGATACATGATCACATTCACCACTTGCACTTAACTTCATCATTTCACTTGAGACTTATGTTATGTGAAGAAGTTAGAACCCAGATTACCCCAGGTGTAATTTCTGGGTGGGAGGAGGGTAGCTGCTATGGCTATGGTTGGTTCTTGCTGGCTGCTTGTTTGCTGCTGGGAAAAAACAACAGTTTTGCATGAACATGGACATGGGTTATGGATAATACATA